>NC_045746.1:16322275-16351702 GCF_008692095.1 Etheostoma spectabile
CCTCTTCACTGCTTTAAAGGACAGCTCTCAAGAGATGCATGAATGAAACTGTATGGATATGCTTCTGGAGGGATGGCATTGTTATAACTGCTGCGCTCACAGTATATTATTAAAGACGTATTTTAAGTTTTGAAACAGGTGACAATAACATTTACATTTGGAGGTCAGCACCATCAAGAAGGTACAACATTAGTGCACAAAGGGCACAACATGTACATTCATCCATACAGGCACAAACAGAGAGGCTGTTAGGGATCCTCCATGGGAGCTTGTGAGGCTTTCAGGTGGTCTTCAAGTATAACATTGGTCTAAGGGTGCACACCTCAGCTGATTTGCCCCTTTCACACAGTAGACATGTTAGCACTAAGACACCCTGAATAAATATTTGGAAAACAAGAGTTTGAGCTGTTCTACATGCATACTAGTGGGTTCTTAACATGGGAAAACATGAGAAGTCATAGAGCAGAACAACAATAGTGCTCTTCATACAGCTTTGATATGTGCCATCTTTGCCAGCACTAGTATACTGACTGGCAAACACAACATGACAGTCTACAGCCCACTTTTATAAATCTCAGAAGAGGAACAGGAGAGACGGGTTCAGGTCAAACAGCACTATGTGTAGGTAATGTGTATAAAACGTCCTGTAAATGGCTGTCAGAGATGAATAACCTGATCTAGGGCAGGTATGCAGGCGTGCCACAGCCTCATTCCAATCGTACCTGCATGGACAAACACACACTTCGAGGGGAGAGCGCTAGTCCCACTGCATGCATGTGACACCCAGCTCCTCCAACATACCTCTAATTGGATTCTGGATCCACAAGATGCCCCCGATAAGGTGAGGAGATTGGCCAAGCATCCCTGACAGTCACTTTTACCACGTCCAATGTCCGGAGCGAGCACCTTATACCATATAAAACTGTTTACTGACAATCACGGAGAAAAGAGGGTGACTTTCCTGGTCAACATGTCGCACCACCTGCTGCCAGATGAGCAGCCTGAACCCGGGCTGGTCTTGTGGAACAAGCTTAGCGCACAACACAGAAAAGCTCGGTAAATATTATCTACAAGACAGATTATCAAAAAATAGTCCTTGGTGTTAATCTATGCACTGCATGGCTCCAGTGTCCTCCAGTGAAGACAGAGTGCACAATGGAGATGATTATGCAAAAAAAACTGGACGCTCCTGAGTCACAGACCTGTTAACCAGCGATCGTCTCAAATCGCAGAGTTTACGACCAGCCGCGCGCACACACACTTGCAATATAAACGCAGAAAGAGGCTGCGCGTTAACACGAGTCTTTATGGTGTGAGATTATGTACCATCACAGTGAATCACAGCGGTAGACTACATCTTTTCAACTGTACAGCGTAATCAGACAAGATGACAGTGTAATACAGAGAGAGCAGAGGCTGCAACATCACCCAATCACAGGCGTTCACAGGTGACTCGACTGTGTCTGGGTTGAGCCATGCGCACCATACAGCTCCCCTTATCACGGCAACTAAAACAAATTGTCGGTTATCTTTAAAACGAACACAAAAACGGAAGTGCCATCGTGGAGAGCACAGGAGGGAGAAGCGCCTTACCTTCGACAGCCATAGTGCTACTCCACAGATCTGGGCATCACTCGCAAGGGAGCAGGCGAAATGTAAAACTCAGCGCTCTCTCATTGTACCTTGTTTGGCGTGTTATCATCACTTGGCTGCGGGCAAGCCGGAGCGCACAGCTGCTGCGCCTCAATGGATTCTGGGAAGTGTAGGCGCAGCGCTGTCTGGGCTATGAGTGAAAAGCAAGTTTAATCAGGTTTGCAGATAAAGCAGTTTGACAGCATCTCTCTCTCTCTCTCTCTCTCTCTCTCTCTCTCTCTCTCTCTCTATCTATCTATCTATCTATCTATCTATCTATCTCTGCCCTAATGGAAAATCCCTCTTATAAAGCACGGTAATATTCCTAGGATTCTAAGGAATGATCATTTTATGTACATTACATTTCTTTACACTTACATTCAAAATAAAGTCATTCCTCACTTTCACGAAGGTTGAAACCAAAGACAAAAAATGCACTGGCTGCTGCTCTGTTTGTGTGGCCACAGGGCAGAACAAGCCATGAAACCTGTCTGCCATCAACTGTAGCTTCCCCTCATCCACAGATTGAGCTTTGTGGATGCTCAATGCTTTTTGCACTCCATGGTGCAAGCAATAAAACAGCTTATGTTTTACAATAACTGTGTCAATGACTGTGTCAAAATGTGCTTACCATAACCAAAAGAACCAAATCAATGTACCCTGGTCATAAGGTCATTACATAAAAGTTAAAGTGGAATAGAGCACAAGGAGGAAGTATGTACCTCATCTGCGAGTTAGTCAAGGAAATAGTATCTTGCATGCAGACATGCAGCACAGGTATTTCAGGTAATAATCTTTTACACAAAACCAATTGTCCCACAGAGCCATTACATGCCTGCCTGTTTCAAAGCAATTGGCATTTTCATAACTAATATCCTGGAGTGATAAGCAGATAATGTTCTGTATGTGACACAGTGAGGAAGTCTGTTGTTTTCAGCATGATTCTTCTGTGTTGTGCATAACAGGCGTGTCTGTCAGTAAGCAAGTCTGTGTGCTTCCTGGTGTCTTTGTTTTAAGGTCTGCTCAGCCTGTCTGAGAAGTTTCTCTGACTGCGATTGATAAACATCACATACAGTATGGGACGTAAGTATGTGTGCTTGCTTGTGTGCTTTTGTGTGTGTGTGTGTGTTTGTGTGTGGGGGTGTGTGTTTGTGGGTGTGTGTGATCATATCCCCATTATTTGAGTTTTGAAGAGGGGGATGTAATAAGTCATAAATTCAAGCATACTGAAAATAGAGGCACAAAAAATCAACAAAACAATATAGATAAGAAAATTATATATATATGTATATATATATATATATATATATATATATTTGTGTGTGTGTATGTGTGTGTGTGTGTCAGACAGTGAGCTCTGGGACCTCAGGTCATGCCAGAGACAAATCCAAAGTAATATCAAACTACTATGCTGACACACTGTCACCTTGACATATTGATCAGAATAATTATGGGGACCACATCAAATTTCTAAGAGTTGTTATTATTTTTGGTGAGTGTGTTGGCAGTCTTCATGGCAAAAAAATAACAATAAGAAAAACTGTAAATTCAAGTCAAAATTAAAGAAATAGTTCCATGCTTTTGATATAATAGAATAGAACAATTTTGTAGACTATTGGATAAATACAATTTTTTTTACAATGTCTTTTCTGTCTTTAGCATATCAGGTCACTTTTGTTTGTCCATAATGGTAATCTTCGGGATTAGTGGAAACCACAAAATTATCCTTACATTTCAAGTGTGCATTCATGTTAATGAAGCCTCAGCATCAGTGTGTACATCTGCATTCTCCTGAGGTCTCTCTGGGCAGTGTTTGGTTCATTTATAGTGCTAATGATTTGCATTGGTCCTATGTTTAAGCAGGGAGGTGGGGGGCTTTTCTGTTATGGTGTGTCAGGTATTTCTTCACAGCCAACATTTTCATAATCTGACAACATGTGAAAAGGGAATCTTTGACTAGTCTGCCATTACCCTAGTAGTTTTCCCACCTATGATGCTTGTTTTGGGCCAAAAATAAATAGAAAAACTATAATCAGCTTCGCTCTTGTTAAAGGTACCTTGTGACTTTTTCATTGTAGTTACAAACACCGTGTTTGTTACAAAAACCCATAGTTAGCATGGATGTGAAGCAGGAGAAGAACCCAAATGCAGATGAAGAACCGGTGCGGTAAATCATTCAATAACTAAAGGCTTACAGAGTCCAAAAACAGGCAGGAAACATACTTCAAACATCAACAAAGGTAACGAGTAGAAAATCAAAAACGAGGGGGAAAAACCAGAAACATTGAAAACAGGAAACTCACGCAAGGAAAACAGCTGGTACTTTACACACAGGAGAGTTGACAAACAACAGATGAAACATATCAGAGCAGGACAATCACAAAAAGCGTGAAAACAGACAAGGCAGGAAGTGAAGCATCTGAAACGAGCTAGGTCAGAATACAAAATAAAACAGGAAGTAATGATTGATAAGTAGAAACATAATCCATTGACAGGATGTGACAATAGTGTGTATCCTTGAGGCATAGCAAGAATGAAAAAAGGCATTGCCTACCACATAAACCATTTGAAAACCCTTTTAAAATGTTTTGAAAACTGCATTTACCTGTGGTCTTTTTTGTTCTTCTTCATCAAAATTGCTATAATTGTTTAAAAAAAAATCTTGCTATTTTGCAGCCATTTTATGATACTTAATAACCATCATATTTACAGCTGCACAATAATAGACAAATTAAAAAGGATTGCTTGGGGCAACCTCTAGCTCACCCAGTAGAGTGTGTAGGCTGAGTCCTTGGCAGCGGCCTGGGTCTGAACCTGACCCATGGCCCCTCCCACTCTCTCCCCCTTTCCTGACATAAAGCTAACCTGTACATTAAAGGCCATAAAAGCCCAAAACATAATCTCAGAAAGGATTGCTTATGTCATTGTTGATCAAATTGTGTGTTTCTAGTTACAATAAACCAGTGTGGACAACTAACATGTGAAACTGGCAAATAAAAAGTTGTTTTAATGAGTTTTGCTACACTAAGCTTATTTTTGTCTTCTGGATACAGGATACTATTGAGTCTTTATGATAAATTAGTAGTCCTAACTTCTTCTTTAAGAAATTCCATATATGCAGTCTGTGTCTATTGAGTTTGGTCTGGGTGTTCAGTCAATTGGAAGGTCGTACTGCATCCCCACAGGTGTCCCATTCCTCCAATTCAACTGCAGCAAATGAGACTCGATCTGTCCACTAAAGAAAGCGAATGCATCATTAATTTTTCTGTGACCAATTCATGTGCTTAGTATTCTCACAGAGAATTGACAAGCTCAGTCTAATCGCTACTGGACATGTGTTTTTGCTTTTTGCTTTTTTTCTTGACATGACATGTATGACGGGCAATACCAGTTCATATGATTTTTTTTCTATGGGCTGTGCATACCTCATCTGCATTTACTTTACTTGTGGATGTGTTTGTAAGGACTCCTGGAAACCAGTTCATCAGGTGGAAATTCATCAAATATATATTTTTAACCAGCTGTTTAACACCAGATGATTGGTTATTACCCCCCACCCTTAATCTATGAGCCATTATGGTCCATTGATGGACAATCCAAAGGTATTCATTGTGTGTTACAGCAGAACACTGTAAATATGTATTCATTATTATTATTTATTATGTATTTAAGTATTTTATGGATCATGGAATCTGAGAACACAAAATAATCTGCATGTCCGTAAGATATTCAAATACATTTCGCTTTCATATGAGGAATTTTATATTGTTTCAATTGTTTCATTTAAAATTAACAATATATACTTACACTTACTGGTCACTCACAACACCATGCCAGACAGTTCATATCAGATCAAATCAGAATATCATGATCAATATGGGTTAGTCAGGAAGCACCACACTTTTTTTGAATCCTATCCTGAAACAGGAGTGCCTGCACAAGCATGAGAAAAACTACACCCCTGCACATGTAGAGATACATATTAACGCTTTTTAAGCATGCTTATAACAAAATACCAGACGGCAATGTGAAAACAATGATGTCACAGTGATCCGAGTAAATCAGACATTGTCACCTGAATTTGCAGCTCGCCTTAGCTTTACAGAGCTTTATGATATGTTTCAGCTCATTGCCACTCTCAACTCTCTCATAGCGTCAGAGAGCTGTTTTCAGAGGAAAAACTCACTGCAACACTACCTGCTCAGCACCAAATAGCAGACAGACACAGTTAGAGACAAGCATTTAGCAGCTAAACAGACACCTATTTTGTTCAAGTTTTGGTAGAAACCAAAAACAGAGCCAAAAGAGACACAATCAGGTGAACACAACACCCAAAGAAGTATAAGGTTGCACCAAATCTGCTGAATGTGTGAATAAGGAACTGTTCATAAAACACGTTCACCATGTCAACTTAAAAGTTGATTTTGTGTCAGTGTTGTGCTCACAACTTGTTTCTGCTGCAACAAAATCATAACTTTGATGTTGATTTGGTTTCTACTAGATACTGTAGATTTATAAGAGCTTTACTGTACTTTAATGAGAGTGCAAGCAAATTCCTATATGAAAAATTTTGATAATTGCTGAATTCGCATGATTTCTGCTGAAATTGTTTTTAAAAAGAACAGTTTGCCTTATTTGTCAAACACTAAAATGACATGCTAACATTCTTTCTGTATGATTCAACAAACTCTGATGGATTCTATTAAGACAAAAAAAATGGATGTGAAAAGAAAAGTTTTTTTCTTTTTCCCCAGACAGTCATAGACCCCCCTTCACATTAATCATTACAGACTTAGTCTAACAGGCCATGTAATTTAAAAGTGCTGTGGTGTGCTTTGTGTTTCTGCATTGTGCCCGGTGCAGTATAATGACTGCTGAGCTGCAGGTATTCAGGCAATGAAACCCAATCTGTGTTACTGCACTGCACTGTACTGCAAAGCTGCTGCTTATTTGGTACATTAATAGAAAATAAAGTATCTCATTAATATACTATAAACCATAAAGAAAGTGAAAAGGAGACATGCATGAGAACAAACCCTGAATGGAAACTTAAGCAGCTAGCATCTAGAACTTTAAAGATAGCAGATTTGTGAATGACAGCTACAACTCAAACATACACCACACAGAACGAAAGAGTACAATAATAGCATCAGAATATTCTTTGGATAATCCCACTCCACTCCGTCTTTATATTCCTTTGATATTGTTCTACAAGTGTCCACTAAATAGACCCAAGTCAAATTGTCTTTTAAATCCTGCTTTTAGCCCTGCTTGACAAAGACTAAGGTTAATTCACAAGTAGTTGTAAGAGGATATCTATTTCAACTTTGACCTAGGTGTTAACATCACACCAGCAGAGTAATGACCACTTTATCATCCTGGCCTTGCCAGAGCATCTCCCCTTCAAACGCCACCTTCCCGTGTTTCCTGGCCCTCATCAGAATCCCCACCACCTTATCAGAGATCCGAACATATCTGTCAAACAGCTGTCCAAACGTGACGCGGATCTCTCCGTCTGGATCCGGATCAGCCATAGTCCTGATCACGTAACACATGTCGGCTATCTCACGGTGGATGTGTTGCTCGGCACGTTTGGCTCTCTCTGCTGTTTTGGTTCCCTCCTTGGGGCGACCGTAACCCTCTTCGCCCTTCTGGAGGCGGAGGGACATGGAGTAATCATAGTCGAAATATTCACTGAAGGGGTTCAGTTTCTGGTTAACGTTGTGCTCTGAGGCCCAGTTCTGCCAACGGCTCTTGAGGTTTCCCACAGTGCTATATTTCTTGGAGAGGGCGTTGATCTTGTTGACATCCCTAGCTTCCTTTTTGTACCTGGGAGGGAAGTCAGATTATATTACAAATAAATAAAAAATACACCACACACTATCTGTTTTGAACCTCTTATATTCTTGGTCTTGAGGGCCAATGCAGGCCTAATTGACTGGTTTCCAAATTAGGTAAAAATCCTCACATGGATCTTGCATCAAAATTGTCTTTGTGCTTTAAACTGCATGAATTACAAATGTAGTACCAGTGTTCAAAATCACAAGAAGGAAACCTCCCTTTTCTCTAATGCGACCATGTTGCCTGACTCTCCAAACATGCTAAGTTTGGAAACCAAAATACTGTAAGATAACCTTTGATATTTTTATTTGACTGTGTTTTTTTAGGTTGTCATGGAAGAGGAACTCGATCTTTGTGTGAAAATGCTACTTCCTGGAAGACTTCCCACTCTAATCTGTGACTTCATGGTGCACAAAAAGAGTGTAATCACGGTCAACGAAAAGAGTCATCACAAATATTTCAACAGTCCTGGCTTTCTGCCCATCCTGTCAAATCAAGCTGCCCTTCTCTCTCAACTAGTCTTAAACTGCCAGACCTCCACAGCTCTGTGGAGTAAGTTCTGTCTGTACCGTACATACATTCTAGGATAGGGGAATAAAACACTCTGAGTTGTCTGCAACATCTTGCTAAAATACAGTGCTAACTTCCAGATCAGCGACGGTGGCTCTGCTACATAATCTCGGGAAGGAACTTGATTTGGTGGAACATTTAGCCCCTGCAAAAAAAAACACTTCATTAAATAAGAAAGTAAGTCAACTGTTCAAACAATACAGTAAAGTGAGCTATTTAAATAAGCTGGATAAATGGTTAAACGTAATTTGACCTTACCAGTGTATTTCCGTGTGTGCGCCAATCAGTCCCAAAACATCCTAGTTAGTAAATGACATAAACATCTGTTCTCTTTAAATCCTTGCAACCCATTTACATAAATGGCCTTCCTTATTGCACAATCCAAATTTTCAGCGTGTAGCTTGCTAGCTCAAAGGTTAATGTTGTTTTGCGAAGAGAAGGGATATTGAGAACGACAACACACAGAGAACAGAAAGGGCCTGGCATCCGGCGACAAAATGAAGCAAACTGATCATACTCACATTGGGACCGGGGGTCTTTTAATCCTCAATGCTGACTCAGACTCCCCTTCAGAGTCGTCTTGCTCGGCTTCTTTCACAAAGCTTGTCCTGTGTGTTTGAAGATCATCTATGTCCAGTCTCTTCTTCTCTGCCTCATGGAGTCCACTGACGTCTTCCTCACCACCACAGGTGCGTCCCTCTCCTTGTCCTCCTGCCTCTTTTTTAAGCTTCTGCTCTTTCTCCACCTGCTTCCAGCTTTTGGTCAGAGATGATACCATGTTAGAGCATTTTCTGCGGCGGGTAGGCGAGCTTTTCTTTTTCAGAAGCCGGTCAATCTCCTCCTCCGATGGCAGAGACTCCTTCTTGATCCTCTCGGTTGTGAGCCCAATGCCAGCATATTTCTCCTGAACCCCGCCAGTCACCGGCTTCACCCCTTGCGTTACCATGATGCGAGATGGTGGCTCAGCTGGAGTCTTGACCTCCTCAGTCTTGGTGGTCTTCTTGTGAGGAGTCTTTTGAACCTCTCCAGATCTGATTATGTGATTTTGAGAAGCTTCTGTTGCTGTTGATTTGATCTGAATGGGAGGAGGCTTCTTAGGTTCCCATGTCTTTTTGGGTTCTCCCACTGGTTCCCCAAGCGAAGATGGAGCCCAGCCGCTGGGTTCACTGGCCTGCTTCTTCTCGTTCTCCGTGACCCACTGCTGCCAGCTGCCCGTCAGGCTGCACACCTTGCTAATAGTGCGCAGCTTTCTGATGTTGTTGTTGGTGGATGGTTTCCTTTGGTTGGCCTGTATGTCAGACATGATGAGTGTTAATGTGTCAATTTAGGCACATTTAATCCTGCTAAGTGATCTTCCTTAACAGCTGCCATGCAGGTTGGCCTGAACAGATCCATATCCTCTCTGCTCAAATCTTTGTTTTCTGTGACTTTTTCTCCCTCTGCTGATTCCTACCCTCACGCTTGCAGCTACAGCTCTAAAATGGTGAGAGCGAACAGTGGAAGGTATTTCAGTATGCTACTCTCCTGATCATCTTTCCCTGACACAGGTCACCACTGCAGACTCATGTTTCATCCCAGATTGTAGAGCTTTTAACTAGAGGTAAACAGAGCAGTAGACCACAACGTGCTCAGCTTAATGAGCAAGTGTACAGATACAAAGACCATAAAAGCCACATCACTTGATATGTATTATCCGGGATAATCCCTTATTAACTTTTAAGCTTCACCTGATACATTGAAGCATAATGCAAATATATGTGTTGGAAAGTATAACATCTTAGTGTTGACAATTTTCACAAAAAAAGTGAGAGTGTTTTTTTCTGGACATCTCCACAAATTTCGATGACGTTGTATATTGGGAGTTAATAAACTGATCATGCATCTACATTCTCTCTGCGTACTGTAGCGCTGTCATTCCCAGTGATAGGGGGAGGTACTCAGAGCCTTGTTTAAAAGGGAGACCATGCAACTCCTGAAAAAAGAAAAAACACATTCCTCCTCATACACGCAACAGGTTGAAATCAAAAGCAATGAACACACCCTTGAATTTGTCACTGTTAGGGGCTTTGCTGTTACAGCTTTACTTGGTCTGGTATGACCACCAGCGCATGGTGGTGAATGTTGCATGTGTTGTAGATGTACATGCATTTCTTGAGTGATTAGTATTTACTTTTTTTAAATTTTTATATCCCTTTCTATCTAAAATGATGCATCACATTATATATGCATGTTGTTGTGTGTTTTGAATGAAAAATCTTAATTTGGTAAGTGTATACAGTATGGCTGTCAAATAAATGTAGTAGAGAAAAAGTATAAAGTTGCTTCAAATGGAAATACTCAGGTAAAGTACAAAGTACCTCAGCTATACTTCAGTTCAACACTTTAGTAAATGATCTTTAAACATTCCACCACTGGTCCTCCCTGTTGACAGGTTTGACAGTAAAGTTTTAATTAACTGAGTAAAGGATATGATGACCATTTGACCAACTTTTACCAACAGTCGCAACAATGCAGAAATACCAACAAAGTAAGAAAATCCCAGATATTATTTTTCAAAGATTTGGAGCACCAGTAGGAAAAGGCTTTACGGTAAATTATTCCATGATTATTATTTTCAGTAACTTTAAATACTGAAATACTTCCCAATGTATGCTTGCATTAGAAGAAGAAAAAAAACACTGTTATAGCTATTTAACAGAGTAGAACACTATCAGAATCTACTACATGTGGCCAGGAGTTAAACAGAGAGTATCACAGATACAAGGAGACACTTAATCTGAGGGGAGAAAAGAAAAAGGAGCTTCTGACCAGGAAAGAATGTGACACCTTAAGGAGACATGGATCTCCTGATTACACACAAAGGGGTTTAAACTTGCAATGCAGCTGGGAGTGAGATGACAATTCAAACAGCATGCATTCTGACATTAGCACGATCAACATCAATACTTTATGCTTTGTCTACATTGAGCCTGGATAGAGGTGTTGAGTGCTGTTTTAAGAGCTGTGTTTGATGTGAACATCAATGAATATATATATATACACAATACAAAATTATTGATTTTATGTGTGTGAAGAGAAGGCTAATTTATAAATAGAACTTGGCACACACATGCACATGGATAGGAAGTTGCAGCTGTTGGCAGTCTGTCATGGAGAATGGAAGTGACTCTTGGAGCATCAGCACGAGAAGTCTCTTCAGATGAAGTCAGAGTGGTTTCACATTCCCCTCTGAGAGGAGGGTGAGTGCTCCACCACAAGGACAAACAGGCTCATAACACTCTGAAGTTGGGGAGCAAAATACACATGGAGAAAACTTCTTTTTGGACCTGATGTGATTTTATTCAAAAGACACTCTTATATGATACACATACAGCAAACAGCTATAAAAATCCCAAGAACTCATAAGCATCCTTTTGTTATTTTTAAAATGAAAACAGTATATGCAGTATATAATATCCTGTAAACACCATGTTTTTCACTCTGTTATTATTATACACATTACACACAGGCGTGAATTACACACATACACATGCCCCTATGAAGAGATGTCAGAGTAAGGGGTCTGCAGCTGTTGATGGACAGGCGCCCCGAGCAGTTGGGGGTTTGGTGCATTGCTCAAGAGCACCTTGGCAGTGCCCAGGAGGTGAACTAACACCTCTCCAGCTACCAGTCCACCACCATAATTTGGTCCAGCGTGTAAAGCACAACCTGGAGCTTTTCCTAAATTTACCATTTCCAAGCAGCGCTGGATATTTACCTCTGGGGCAGCTTTTATTTTTATGTGACAGCAGACCTGCAGGGACATTGTTTGATGGCATTTATAGCACAAAGAGTACCATCACTTGTTGGCAAAAGGAGGATTATTTCCTCTTGCACAATTATGTCACAGCTAAAGAGGTGTTCTTTATCAGGAAGTAATGTTGCAGTCTGCCAGTAGAGGCTGCTATTATTTTATTGTTGAAGCACTGTAATTCTCCACGAGGACACATGGGTCTCCTCAGCTCACTATTTACTGTTTTACGCAATAACCCCAGTATACTGTACACAAGTAAACCTCTCTACTAATGAATCAACAACCAGTCACACAGTAATGTGCACTTTACCACCACAGTTCATTGTATTATAACAAAGAAATGAATTGTATTCCACTATCTCCCTGTCTGATTTATTTGCCTGGAATTAAAATTCCTCTTTTTAGAGTAAAACATCAAGGGCTCTGAGATGCATTTTCTGACACACTGAATACAAAATCAGCACAAAATATGAAATGCTCAAAAGTAAAACGCTGGATCCATGGGTTCAAAAAGTAAAGTTCATGTCCATTGCAATGACATTAAGCAAAAACGTTTTTAATTGAGACTTTGCAAAGCAGATATGGCAGCAGTGGAATTGATGGATTGATTGATTTCATTTTGAATTTGTAAAGAACAGAGCAGCAGACAAGAAATTAAAACAAATCAATAACAACAAATAACAAGACAATAAATTAATAATAATAACAATTTGTGAACACTTGACGATCTGTTAACATATCCAAAATGGAGTGGGAAGAAGTATAAACTTGTTTAATCCCTAAAGAATGATTCATTCTGTTTCAGTCTCTAAAGTGTACGTATGCTGCAGGTGGGACGCTAGTGCGTTTCCCTACTTGGGTGATTTGGGCCAAATAGGCCAGGTGGTCGACCCCACTGAAGGCAGGACATCTAAATGTGGAGCGAATGCACCTGTGTTTCTGGTGCTTATCAACATCTGCACTGTTGCCGCTGCTCTGTTTCCCTTTCACTGCTCGTTCTGAGGCTGTTTTATTTGGCCGCGGGTCTTATTGTGCATTAATTGCGCAGGAATGCATCTGTGAGGGTCTCAGCTGTTTCTCTGACCTCTGTATGTGATGCTGATTTGTGTTATGCTTGGGGTGATCTTGCACATAATTGGAATCCTGTTGTTGTTGTTGTTGTTGTTGCGATCCAATCAACATCCTAGTGTATATGATATATTCATAACTGTCATCTTGACTGCTGCAGTGAGTTGGTTTATTTGTAAAATGAGTAAATGAAACAGCTGTAACCAGGATTCAGAGGATGTTTTTTTTTCTCTTCTTGCCAGCGGAGTTTGGTGGTTTAATGTCTCTTCATTTCCAGGCCAGTCAACAATAACACCTGAAACAGTCAGACGTTTAGATCTTGACAAATCCTCTGAAATACTAAACTGAAGTACAGTTTTGATCCAAGTGCAGAGGGTTGTTGCCTTTCAACAATGCTGACCTTAACAAAGAGACCAGCAGCACAAATCTGTCCTGGCCCAGCAAAAGTAAACCACTATGTAATCCACTAATACTTCCTTCCGAAGAGGCTGTGTGTTATTGTTGGGCCGAGCCACTTAAGCCCTGATAAATAAAGATGGGAAAGACGGTAAATTAAAGCAAGTTCAATACAACAAGGGCCAGCCAGGAAACTAAGAAGAAACCTCGTCCCCTGCAGAGCGCCCGACAGGATGACAGAGAGCACAGCTGGAGCCAGACAAAGTCATTAGAGGCTGAGGGAGAACTAAAGGTCCCTGGTGTGGATTTATGTGACAGGTTGCATGACAACGTTTTACATGATGAAGAGGATGGAAGCAGAAAAGGATGAAGTATGATAAGAGATAAAACAGGAGTTCTTTGGAGTGGCAAGTGTTTACAGTTATAGAGGCTTTAAAATGGCACTGTTTTATGTTAAAGATGTTTTTCTGTGTCACTGATAACTTCTATTGGCTTTTAATAACATTAAGAGAGGCTGTCTGGGCCCAGTGGTGCTTTGAGCTAAACACTAACGTCAGCATGCTTACGTGCTGATGTTTAGATGTCATAATGTTTACCATGTTCAACATTTTTAGTTCAGCGTGTTAGCATGCTAATATTTGCTAATTAGTAGCCTAGTCTACAGTATATTCACAACGTTCCACTTCTGGGATTGCTTTGGTGCTGCAGGAAAGATGTCCCTCTACTTGACGGGATGTCCGGGACCCTCCACTTTCTTTCTGTTGGAATTTTAAACTCCAGACAATTTATGAGGACTAAGGTTAACTGTTCCTCAGATCTCTGCAGGGTAAATCAAGACAGCTAGCTAGACTATCTGTCCCCTCTGAGACACAACTAAAACAACTTTTGAACGAACACTTGTTCCACCAAGACAAGTTCTTTCCCGAGGGTATTTTGCAGCAGCACTGTGGCTCTGTCTGACCATGTCGGTTGTGATTGGTTAAAAGAAATGCCAATTAACAAGAGCACGTTTTTCTCCCATCTCGGAATGCTGTGTGGACTAGCCAGACCCTCCTCCGCTGCGCTGTGGAGGAAGGTTTAGCAAAGCGTGACTAGCTAACTAGAAAATGCATTTCCTGCAGAAAATGCGTGGGGATGCTGAATAGTTAAATTGCTAAAGCTAAACTGGATAAATAGCTAACCTCGTAAGAAGAGGTTGAAGTAGTGTGGATAGCTGGAAAAGTATAAATGGTTTTAATTAACTTGAATTTCATAGCATAGAACCACTAATGTACAAAAGCTGTGGAATAATTAAAGTTTGTTGGAAAAGCTAACGCTATAGCTAAACTGGATTGCTGGTTCAATAGTGTAAGAAAAAGGTGAAGTTGTAAGAATGTGGAAAAGTGATAATTGTTCTAATTAATATGACTTTAAATGTGTCTTTAAAAAATTGAATAATATCCGTATTGGATACAAGTTGTAGGTATTAAAACAGTGGCACAGCAGTGGCGAGCGAGCAACATCCGTTCGGCACACTGCGGCATCACAGTGGTTAACGTCTACAGACTGCAGTTTAGTGCGGCTGCTGCTTATTGCAAATCTCTCTCTACTTTCTCTCTGTCTATTTTAAAATGAGTCGTGAAGACAACAGCAAAGCCCATCTTTACTTTAAATGAAATCAAACAAAGAAAAAGAAAAATGTTCTCCCCTCGCCTTCAAATAGTCGTAAATAAATATTAGAGTAACCTACTTGTCCAGCTGCTGCAATAAATATGCAAAGGAGGAGTAATCAGAGTCCCTGCGGAACCATCATCACACACGCTTTATATCTGTGTTCGTCTGTCTGTGTGTGTCACTCAGTGTGTGTCTGTCTGTCTATGTCACTGTCTGTCTGTCTGTGTCACAGTGTGTGTGTGTGTGTGTGTGTGTGTGTGTGTGTGTGTGGTCTCTCGCTCTGTCTGTCTGTATTGCGTCCGTCGTCTGTGCAGTGTCTCTGAGTGTGTGTGTGTTGTGTGTGTGTGTGTTGTGTCCGTCTGTTGTGTGTGTGTCCGGTGTGTGTGTGTGTGTGTGTGTTGTGTCTGTTTGTCCTGTGTGTGTGTGTGTGTGTGTCTCTGTCTGTGTGTGTGTGTGTGTGTGTGTCTGTCTGGGTTTAAGGCTCTGTGCTCTGGCGATGACTCATCCACTCTAGCTCGTGCAATACACACACATTCTAAACGCAGAAAAATGCTGAAATGTACTGTACACTAAACCTAAACAGTGATTTCACAAAAACTGTAAAAGATATCAAAACACATAGTAGAATATAAATAGCTGAATATTTCGTGAATGAGTTTGAATTACGTCTGAAGGTGAAAGAATATAGGAGGAGATACATTTAGAAGCAGAAGAGGATTTGAAGGATTTGAAGATTGTTTAATGTTAAAATAAAATGTTTAAAAGCTTAATATTTGGAAAAAGTATAAAGAGTAAAACACAAGTTGAAGAAGAGCACACATGCTGAAAAAGCTGAACATTTTATTAACTGAATGGTTTTTATTGCTGAAACTATGCACAAGTTAGAGACGACTGAATTTTTAAGGCATTTCAGGCCTTTATTCATAGGACAGCTGAAGAAATGAAAGGGGAGGGAGAGTGGGAATGACATGCAGCAAAGGGCCAGAGGTTGGAGTCAAACCCGTGGCCACTGTGTCAAGGAGTAAACCTCGGTATATGGGCACGCTCTGCCAGGTGAGTTAGCCAGGTAGGCTGAGTCTATTTAGCTGCTAGCGGGGCTAGGAGGTAACCTATGCAGTATGATTGATAGTGTGGATTAAAGTGGATTTACGAGTTGGGAAGTCAAACAACTTCACAGTACCCCAAGCTCAAAATCCAACATAGCTGCCCCATCCATCAACAGTAATGAAAAGCTATGTTTTTTCCATCTTCATGACACATTTTTTGACTGATGAGACTTATACTCTGGACTGGAGTGACTTATAGTCCGGAAAATATGGTACTTTAGTTAGTTTTTCTTTTCTGAAAGGAAACAGCTATTCTGTTATGGTAAGTGTGCCTCTAGTGTGTGCCAGTGAATATGGATATGAACCTGCTTCCTTTGGGAATATCAAGACTGTTCTGTAGGCTATTTGAGGTGTGCATGAAAACAGAAAGACGTTCAGATTTTTATAGGAAGGAATCACTTAATTAGACACATCACGTGAAATTGTTACTGACCTTTGTAGAATGACAAAATTAGCCTGATTTTCAGATGATTCCTCATGATTTGCATGCTTCATCTACTGTATTTTAGAGATATTGAATGTGCTAGTAAAACATCTGGCCGATTTCTTTAGAGACATAGTTTTGTTACCAGAGATCTTATAAAAAACAATGTTGCTATTGGCGTGCATCGCATTAGTCAGCCATCACACTTCATTACTTTAGACCGCAGCAGCCTCTGGAGCAATAATTGGCCCCACACTTCTCACTCGTTACATCAACTTCTATAATGTTACCAACACTGAGCTCTGAAATCAAAAGCCCAAAATAGGACCTTCACATTTATTGTTCCACTCTTCTTTTATCCAAAGTATCATACTTTTTGACGTCCATACTGGTTTCCCATGTATTTTTGTGTTTTTTCCCCAGCATGACACATTAAAAGACCCATAAAATAACACTGCACTTCATGAATTGCACAAACAAGTAAATGCTCTTCAACTTCAACTTCCCAGGATGTCTTAACGTGATTTAAAGTCTCTCTGGGAGCCATATTAGCCAATTCGGCGTTTACTCACATCTGAAAGAGAAAGATACTTTTAAGCTCTTTATATCCAACTAAGAAGCCTTCATGCTTTTATCAGTCTGAATGGCTCCTGCCGGGACCTGCAGCCTCTCTCTGCTTCACACCCTTTGTGTACACTAAGTGTCATTCTCACTCCCACAGACCATCAATCACATCCAGCTCCTTTGGAGTTTTTCTAGATGAGGGAGTCCCTTACCTTAACTCACGTTTACATTCTTATTCTACTCGGTTTATTTTGCTAAACCACATGAGTTTGTAATCACACCAGCATTATACATTCCAAAATGTCTTTTTCCCTAAAGTTGGACAGAATATCTCAATATGCAATGTGTGCAAATTGCAACTACACTTGTTATAAAAGTCAAGAAACTTGCTGATAAAAGTTGAGCTTTGGTAGTCTCTAAAAATCCAAGATCAGAAAATTTGTTGTTGAAGATTTGGAAATCTTGGATGTCATGGATATTGATATAACGCTCTGCACAAATAATACAAATAAAAAAACAAAACATGATTCTTTCAGTGAATAACTTAATGCCAAATCTTAATAGTTCTGCAGAGACCACACAGTTGGTTTGAAATTATAGAGTCTGCTGCAGTGAAAGCAGGATGACTTGGAGTTGCACCCAATATAATGATTTCAAGGTGACTTGCATCTGATGGATTTATGAGTTCATTCCCCAGTGACCTTTTAGCTTTTTAAAATGTTAGCTTTATCGGTGGTCAATTCTGTGCCAGTTATGTGGTTGCACAGATGATTTCTTTAGTTGCTTGTGTTGGTGACTGCCCCGCAACATGAAAACATTTAAGACCCAGTCACTGATTTAAAAACATGCAAAATGATGTGACTGTCAGAGAGAGCCAAAGTATGGGGCTTTCTTCTTCCCTCACATGCTATGCAGCGAGCTAAATGCTCTTCCAGTAAAGTTTGAAGCAATTGGCATTTTAAGTCTGTACTGGAGGCAATTGTGAAACTGTAACAGCTTCGTAAACACAACAAACTCAATGAAAGACAGAAATTGAGATTGAGATTGAGAACACAAAACCAAACAAGAAAACTGGCTGCACAAAAGCAGCATATAATGCTTAATTTGCACAATGTTAGGTCATAGGGAAGAAAAGCATTAATATTCTGTTCACACATTATTCCAAGACCATTTAAATAGCTACTTTAGCTGCTTTAAATGTTGGATCATCTGGTTTATTAGCCAGTGAACTACAGACACTGAACACCTCGTTTTTAAAGTGTGCTAGGAAGGAACAAAGTATGGCCATTGAAATATTTAATCTAAATCTAGTAAACAAACCAGAGTCCAAAAGAGTAAAATACATAACAGTTAGATGTCACAACCTGGCCCAAGGCCATGAGAAGAGGGAACGAGACAGCGTAAATGATAAAAAAGCTGAGATAGCTCAGACAACCACCTGCTTACACTTGTACTTCTGGTCTTTTTTCATGAGAGGGCTACTACTCTTTTTGCTATCAACACACTTAAGTCTACAAATCTCCGTTGATATTTTTTAATTTTCAAATTATTGTTGTTATAATGTTTGAGTTTGGTGTGTTCTAATGACATTTCTCAACTGTAGGTATTTAAAAAAAAATGATCAAGGGGTTTGATGAATTTATCAACCATTTCTCCAAATGTAATTAGGACCTTTTGAGAGTTGTAAAGGTCTCCTAGTTTTCCCAGCCCCTTAGCAACCCAAGATTTAAATCCCCCGTCTGTTTTACCCGGAGGGAAGGAGTCATTTCCCCACATTGGGCTGAAGACAGATAGTTTTTAACTTGATGCCAAAATACAATCATATTTTTCACAATAGGTTTTTTTGTTTTCTTTTTAAGGATTTCTGTTCTTGCTGAGTAGATGGTTTACTGGAAGGTTCAAACTTAGCTGGAGTTGCTCCGTTTCCTTCCAGGGAGGAGTATCACTTTCTGCGAAGTAAAACAGTAGTGTTTTTTATTGAGCTGCCTAATAGTACCAGAGAGGGTTGGGACACTTGAAGCCCCCTCTGTCATAAGAATATGATTGGTGTGTACCGGGGAAAAATGAATATTGTTTGCCATTGAGATTATGTTCCCTCCAGACATCAATTAACACTCATTTCTTTCATGAAATAATGAATTATACCCCTGCTTCTCTAATGTGACTGGTCCACTCCCGAACCTTTGTCCTTCCGTGGATCTCAGGTGCCATTAAAATCACCTCCCATAATACAAACACCAGATAAAGAAGCAATAGTAAGATTTGATTAGATTGTAAAGTTTGAATCATGTTCATAACTGCTTGACCTTTTAAGTTTTTTGTAGCCCTTTGCAGTTGCAGGATGTAATTCTAACCTGAAGATCAACAGACATATGGACCAAATGTTTTGAATCTTCCCAACACTTTGAGTAATTTCAGACCTAACAAAGAACGAAGAACTACATGATGTGAATGAATTGTGATGAGACATCAGTCTTCAGGGTGTTAATAGCTGCCAGTACTGGTGTCAAAGAGGTACCAGACTCTTCTCTGGCAGTAGTAGTGTCTCCCTCCGGCTGTTTTTCAGGGCCAGAGCTAGCAGCGAGCCTAGCGCTAACGCTAGCTTCCATGGTCTTGTTAGCGGTGAGCTTGGCCTTGGCAGTTGAAGTTGTGAAATGGGGCAGGTCGGTTTGTTGTGTCCAGTCACGATTTGTCTTTGTGTCATCTGCAGTTGGGCTGAATGACGTATAGAATGAAGCTTTTAGGTGAGATTTGAAGGCTTGAACCGGAAGTCCTTCAAAACTATCTTAAAACTGACAAAATTCATATGTGTAATCCGTTGCTCAATTCAAACGGGATCAAATGATTTGTCTTTCCAATAGACAGTTAGAGAAGTCTTTCCCAGTTCACTACCGTTCATATTTTTTTCCGGATTAAAGTCCCATGGCGGTCCACCGGAAAGGGAGGGACTGGGCAGCAAGATATTGCAAATTTTTAAAAGTATCAAATATTCACATTGTTTTAAGAGCAGTACGACTGTAGCCTACTGTACTTTTCTTTAATTAAAGTTACAGATCGGGTGTTATGACAGTTTTTCATTAAGGGTAAATAAAGCATTCACAGCATTCCATATGCACCATACAGGATTGAGAATTGTGGCCTTAGCTACGTTCAGATTTCTTGCTTTTAAAGCTTGAAAATTCTGATTTTGACAAAGCCTGACAGACCTTTTTAGTCTGTAGTGTTGATGATAATCTTTTTTCACTAAGACATCAACAGGCATTTTGGTTAAGTTAATTACACTAATTCAGTGAGTGTACACAAATGGATTCACCTATAACATTGCAACGGTCTGTGTGGGACTGAACAGGTCTCAGACATAGTGAGTAATTTACTGTAGATGTCAGGTTTAACTGATGCCAGAAAACTCTCTACTTACACCAAAGATTCATCCATCCATCTTCATCCGCTTATCCGGTATCGGGTCGCGGGGGCAGCAGCTCCAGCAGGGGACCCCAGACTTCCCTTTCCCGAGCCACATCAACCAGCTCCAACTGGGGGATCCCGAGGCATTCACAGGATGCGATATAATCCCTCCACCTAGTCCTGGGTCTTCCCCGAGGCCTCCGCCCAGCTGGACGTGCCTGGAACACCTCCCTAGGGTGGCGCCCAGGACGCATCCTTACCAGATGCCCGAACCAGCACACCAAAGATGACCAATAAAAACAAAAGCAAGTTGACATTAAAGATGTATTCTCAGTTTTTTTTCTCTCATCTTAAATATTTGCCTCTAATATTTATAATTGAGTTCATTGCTTCACTATTTACATCTCACTTGTTTTAAAACTAAATCAATTTTACTTTTAATGTGTTAACCCCGTATTTCTACACAAGGTCTACACAATGAGAGGATTATATCATTAGCTGTTAAACTTTGTCTTCTTTGCTTAATTCCAACAATCTTAGTTGTAATATAATAAGAATTTGTGCAAGTGCAAATCCATTAGTACTGGATTAATAATACTGAAATGAAAAACACATTCTTATAGGGCATTTTATGATTAAATCTGATATGAAGTGTAGGGCTAAAGACAAACGTTCTATTTATACTATCACTTCCTCTCTCTCTACGTATCCTCTATGTTTTTATTCATTTCCATGAGAGCAGGTGGTCTCTCTAGGGGGATTCAATGGCTGAGTGTTCATACTGCAGGTACTGTCTTCTGTCATATCTGATTTGGTTGAGGTCCAACGCTGTTTGCCTGACTGCAGCTCAGACCCACAGGGAGTCCCATCGCCTCGCCAGCCCTCTGCTCTTCCTCAGTTAACAGGAAAGGATCCACTTTCAGCAGAGCAGCCTGGCTGTGGACGTGACGAGCTGGTCTTGTGTGTGTGTGTGTGCATACGTGTGGATGTGGAGATGACAGGTGAAACGCCACTTTGCTTTGACACCCTGAATGTCCACTGGAGACAAAACTTCCCCCAGTTTAGAAGTGGTTCTTGGTAGCTCCTGTCCTCACACCAACAAAGGACAAAGCTTCAGACCCACATAGGTGTGTGCTAGCGTGCGCGGACTCTCTTCACACTCCACTTCTCCAGACTCTCTATAGAACACATTCCAGTGAGGGTGTTGGGTCAGTGCAGGCGCTGAAGGACACGCGGTGCTTTGCAGGCTGCACTAATTTGTTTAACCTCTGATTAGGCCTAGGAATGTCAACTATTGAGGAGACACTACAGGTCCCGACAGCATTGTTTGACACTTTGGCAATCTGTCATTGCCACAAGCAAGAAAAGCGAGTTCCCGCTCCACTGCCTGGGCAGAGAGGGAGTTTAATGGCTTGGTCCCAACAAGGCCGGAAGAAAGCATGTCTATCTGTGCTAAAAGCTTGCTTTGCATGACATACAGTGTAGCATTTGTATCAGGAGATTTAAACTGATGTTGAAGATGTTATGAGACCAAGCTTTGTTTTTTTATTTTTGTTTTTTTTAAGTTAAAGTATGTCTCCTTAAAGTAGGACGTAATGAAGGACATTTTGAAACCCTGACTTTAAACCCCTGTCTATCATCACATCAATTTGGCCCAAAAAGTGCAGCCTAGAGGCAGATTGAAAACATTTTCTCTTTTATTTAATCTAGCAACACAACACTGACCACATGTTACAAAATATGTTTAAATAAATCTGCAAATCTGGAATTGAATGAGGTAAAAGCAGAGTTATCAAAGGCACATTCTCCAGGGTTATTATCTTAACTTCTATGTTTTATGCTCAACTTCAAAACACCATCGTAGACCTGGCAGAGGAAAAACTGAAACAAAACAGCTTTCCTCAGGAAAGCTGCTTTATACGTACGTACGTACACACACACACACACACATTAAATTTTACATTTTTAGTATGCTAATAAACATGTTGATTGTAGTTTTACAAGATCCAGATACACTGTCTTCTTGCCACATGTACCTTTAGTAAATACTCAGCACAGTAGATTCTGTTGTTATAAATCTGGAAATTATGAAATATGTGTTCACATGGAACACTTGGTGGAATCATTCATTTCATGCTTCATATCTAACTCCAGCTCCTTTTTTTCAAAGCTGCATTGATGAGAAACAGAAACTGGCTGGAATACGAGGCTGTCATGTTGATGTCTGTGAAAAACATTTTGCATGTAACTTGTCTTAATGATCTGCTATTTGGCTTAAGGTAAGAGATTAGGAACAGTCATAAAGGGGTTTTACAATGTCCTTTATAGATCGAAATACAATTCAGTAATATGAACTTTGACCATATTGTTTGTGGGCTTCATAGATGTGGGACACTAGCTTAATATAAGCATTTACATCTTTGTGAATATAGAAGCATCATGACGTAGTACTTCCATCATGACACTCAGGAGTATTTATCTTTGCAAAAAATACACATTACTTGTTGTATATGCAAACGTACATTCTAATCCTTAATGTGCACACAGCTGTAATTGATAGATATATCACTAATTATATGCATCTGTATTAATGTCCTTGTTTTTCATATTCAGCAGAAAGTAACGTGATCACTCACAATCTAAACCTTGGCAGGTATTAGTCGTTTCTCAGCCAATAACAAAAAGGCAAAAGGATCTCTGTCCAGAATCTAATCCAATAATAACCTCACATATTAACTCTAAAAATAATCACTCTCTCAAGGCGGCTAGTGTGTAATTGGCAGCAAGTGACCCTTGTAACTATTACCAACTCATTACTGGAATTTCAAGGTTACTTTAAAACAGAGTGTTTATACATAATGCAGATAGAAAGGCAGCATACACTGTACAGTACAAAAAAACAATTTCATCTCACGTTCAATATCGTATAGAGTTGATACAAAAAACAAAACAATATATAATACATTCATAATATTTATGGGCTGTGTTCTGTTAAAAAAACATTTTAATAAAAAAAGCAAAATCTCTCATTTGTCTCCTTTAAGCGTTCCAGATAAGTTCTGTTCTGCGGTTTAAGGAGTCAGTCTGTGGTAGCAGGTTTCCATTCACAAGAGTTCAAGTCCTCCATATTATTACAATGCAGGTCCCCAGGAAAATGGAAAAAAAAATTGTGGTTTGACATCATGTTTGAATTTTCATAGAAGCTGACCTTATAGCATGCGCAAAATGTGCACAAATTCCAGGCAAGAGATAATCCACCTGAAAGCATTTGTCCCTAAATAACGTCAAGTTTGTGAATCTGCTTGTGAACTGAAATCAGTTCAGGTGAATCTGTGTCTTTCGTCCTCTCATGGCTGCTCTTCAGTTCATTGAGGGGAAAGGTTATGAGGCAACAGCAGAACAGAAATATCTGTTGCTCTGGGCAAGCCCCAACAGAAGGACCAGGTTGAAGTAAAACAAAATAAAAAGATTTATTGGATGACTCCCAGTGCCAGCGAAATGAGATGAGACAAGAGGATAAACTAGGCGGCGTCCCTCTAATGTGCTACATAGCCGTTCTGAAGTATAATGTTCAAAAGACTAGGTGAAGTCCAGAGGGCGGATCATCATGACAGTGGCTCGTAGCGAGTAGCTGGGGCCCTTAAAGTAGTGCCACTTGATACCGTTTAACTTCCCTACATGTTGTCCTTGGGTAAAGTACATGCCGTTAAGGTTGGACGGGCCACAGGCATCAAACCACCAACCTGAATAGAGACACAATTTAATATTAGTTGCAAATCATCTGCTAAATGCCTTTTAGCAGAACAAACAAGGGTTTGAGTAAGTAGTGTTTTGTCAAGGTAACGTTTGTGTGTGTTACTGTAAAGGTTGAACGTTTCCCATGGCCTCTCCCACAGGGCCATGGCAATGGTTCTGACACCATTTCACTGCTATCTGCTCAATGTGTTACTGTCACTGAGTTCATTGGCATACCAGTACCTGTTGCGGAACACTTTCAGTACCTCTTCTATTTAAAGCAAAGAGTGCATGTGCACAAGAAGAGTTGTGCATGGCATGGGAAGCTTTTATTCTATTCCCAAGGTGACACATTTCATACTTTCACTGAAGTGAAATTCAGTTTTTTTTTTAGGTCAATGCAGGCTGTCTCTTAATACTTCTGTGTCTTATTATGGGCCATAATCTGTCAAACAACCTGCCCATAGATATCCACCATGCAACTTCCTTTCTTATTCTGGCCTTTAAGCAGTATGTGTCCTTACTTTATTAAATTTGACTGAAACTGTATTTCTATTTAATCTTATTTAAATGTTATGCCTGCCACTTTTGAAATGTTGTCTAAATGCTTTTTTAAATACACAACTTCATGTAAATGTATGTATGGAAGGTGCTTTACAAATAAAGTGTTGTTACGGTATTATTACTGTTAGTACTGTATATTTCAGATGATAAAGAGAAACTGAACATAACATATATTCCATCCTAGTAATATGTCATTGAAGTCTCATATCTGAACTAGTGAACACACCCTCACTGATACAGTCAGATATAGAACATATGCGAGGCATGGCATGTGTCAGTCACACAGTGACAAATGGCAGCTCTTCTCTCTTCTGGCAGACCTGAATACCACAGCGGCGTACAGAATGACATTTCACAAGACCTGCTGTCAGTAATCAGGAGCAAAGTTCTGCCCCTGTTGCTGGCATGGATCACACAGATATAAATTTCACATTGATTGCTGCTTCATCATAAGACACGTACACAACATAGCATGGAAACTTGTGGACACCTTACATTTCCACAGCTGCTTATAGTTTTAGGATGCTGGCACCAGTGGAAATCAAATATGGAACTGCACTTGCTCTGCTTACATTTATTTGTGAGATTTTTTAAAAAGTATTCCTTAAGCTGGAGCCCTTTACAGGACACACGGTACCAGACATTTTTAGAGATGGACCAAAGTTGTGAAAGCTTAAAGCTGCTATAGTCAGTATATATAATTGAACAAGGGATTGAATGATTATGTCTAATGTAAGAGATGTTGCTTGTAGTGACAAACATGACAATTATCACCAACTCTGCAGTTTCCCTCAACTCTAGGGGGCATTTTATGATCTTTTAGCTCATTGTCTTAGTTTTAGAGCCCACAGCTTTGCTGTTTGGGTTCACTCTCACAGATGACAACACTTTGCAGCCACAGCATACAGCTGTTCTCAGTGAGTAAACTAATAAACAACAACAATGTACACTACCTGCCCTGCATCAAATGACAGAAAGAAAAAGTTAACGATTAGCTGGTGAACAAAGTAATGCATATAGTAGTTAACGAGAGTTGGTGGAGACCAAAACAGAGCTAAAAGGAGAGTGAATATTGGACTTAAAATTTGCCATGTTGCTATAAGCTGGGTGTGTAAATAAGCAATAAGTTTGACATGTCAACCTAAAAGGTGATATGGCAATACACAATGACAAAGAAAAGGCTAGATTTGAGCAACAATTGAAAAAACCCCACAGTTGAGTCGTAGACCCTACCAGCAGAAAAGCTGGTGGTAATGTCTTGTAGTTGATACAATGATGGGATGGGGTTTGGTTATAGCATGTCACACTGTGTGTTGTGCAACCTGCCGTTTCATTTTATTGAGAAATTGTTTTTCCTTTTAAACAATGAAGCAGCATACAGCAAAAGTCACCTACTTGCTATTCCTCATTTGCTGATAAACCGCAGACCACACAATCATGGTCACACACAATCGCGGTCACACACAAACATTTAGTGTGCACGGCAGCAATCCTTTAGGATTTATGATCAGTATCCTCTCTGTTTCCAGGTGAGCGCTTTTTACAGACTTGTAAAAACAGGGGGTGTCTTATTTTGAAAAGAAAGATCCCCTAGTGCAGTTCTCATGATAGAGGGTTCTCCTTTGCCTCTTGTCAGTGCTGTATGCCTACTGTATGTTGTAGTGCTGTGCGAATATATATACATTACAGTATGTGTGTGTTCACACTACATTCTCCTCCGTATTCCTAATGCGGCATGCTACAGTTGTCCTCATAAATGTAGCAGAGAAGTATTTTCCTCTTGTATATTCCAGACACTTACATCATCTGTATGTGTCAGCCCTGCTCTTGTAAATGCAGGGTATAAATCAAATGATATATTGTACATAGTGTAGCACAGTGCTGGGTTCGGCCCAGCCTTGACTCCGGCAACATGTTGTCATGCCTCTCCTTTGTGGCTTGCTATAGGCAGGCTATGAATCAAGCAGAGTAGGGGTGTTGATTAGTGATAAGATGCCAGTTCCCTTTGACCCACTGCATTCACAATGACCTAAGAGGTAATGCTTAACTTAAATCGGCACTTAGAAATGCTTGATTAGTACCAGGTCAGGACTTGCCATGCGGTGACAGCAAGGGTCACTGGGCTCCACTTACACAGCAGGAGAAGCAGAGTCATTTTAAATCTCTCTGACACTTGGTGCCGCGCCCAGGGATTTTTATAATGTGCTTGTTTCCAACCACAGTGCAACTGGGAGGGGATGCAGAATATAGTTACATTACATGTTGGTAGAATGACGTTATAGCCAATTATGCAGTTGGGGATTTAATGGTTCATCAAGTACAGGAGGAGGACGTAGGTGCAACATGTATGATTGCAATAATAAAAAGAACTTTTCAAAATTTAATTTAAAAGTATATATTTTTACTACTGCATATAACGTTTACCGACTCTCACATTTAGGAGATAAGGAGGGGATATGATTCAGGTGTATAAGCTTGTAAAAGGAATATATGATGTAACAGTTGAGCCTATCTTTCAGTTTTGGAGCAATAGGTATGAGACATGAGGGAATTCTTTAAAACTTTACCCTGAAACATGCCTGTCTGAAGAGAGAAATAATTTTTTTCACACTCCAAGCGGTAATGTCATTTGTATATTTATGCTTGAGTCTGGAATAGAGGATTTTATATCCTGTACTAGAAATTTTTTTCAATAAATTTCAATAGCCTAATAGGTGCAGATAGATGTAAAGTGGCCATGTTAGCCCATTGCATGTCTTGCAAGGGCAAGTTGTGATCATAATGACCTGAACAAATGACTGGGCAATGAACACTGTGAGGTTGGTCATAAAGCCAATCAGAGGTTATTACTTTTTGAAATGGTAAAATCATGGCCATTGTTTTCTCGTAAAAGCAATTCTGTATGATTCTTATTGGTTATAATGACAATGTACTCCCCTAGTTAATTGCTGAGACCTGAGAGAAAGAATACATTGCTGAAAAGAAGTCTGGTGGGAAAAGAAAGACGAGAAACTTAGACCATCAGACAGAGATAGCTAAACTTATTTGGATTATTCAATTATTACTTAAGATTGCTCTAAGCAATATTTATTCATATTTAGAATGGATTAGATGACAATATATAATGTCAAAGCTCTCTTTTGTTGTGACCAACCCACAGAGAGTAACAACTTACTCCGAAGATCCCTCAACTCTGTGGAACTTTTTCCAGTCATTGCTTTGGTTTTGCAGCTTATTGGGCAATATACAGAAGTAGCTTAAGAACCAGATATATATTATTTAAATGTATATAAATGTAGGATTATCCTTAATACAATGCAGTGTTAGGCTACACTTACCACCCGTGAGCATGAGGGCACACTTGCACATGCAGTTGTCATTGTCCATGTCCTTGGTGCTGAAGTCTGCTCCGTGGATTACGAGACTGCTCTGTCTGCCTGCAGTCCCACTGTGGCTTTTCAAGAACAGCCTGAAAGACATGAGGACGAGGTAGAGGAGGGAGTGAGGACATGAAAACACATCAGGGGGAGGAAGCGGGTGAGAGGAGTATGGTGGAGTGAGCAGTGTAAGCAATAAAGACAGCAAGAAGACATAACATGCTGCAAGAGATGTCTCCTGAGAGAGATTTATTTTTTGTTGTGATTGAGTACATATAGAACACCTGGAACAACATTAACAGGGTGGAGAAAAGATAAAATAAAGACAGAGCTTATGAAAGAATAAGAGACAGAAAACGAGAGAGAGAGAGAGAGAGAGAGAGCTGGGAGAGAAAAGGGAGAGAGAGAGAGACGAGAGAGAGAGGAGAGAGAGAGAGAGAGAGAGGAGAGAGAGAGAGAGAGTGCAGTGTAAGGAATGTCTGGGAATCACATTTCCATCCGCAGGGCCAGAGTACATTCATTTACACCACAAGTACTGAACTTTAACAGCTATACACAGTAAAAGAGCAATAAGTAACCTCCTGTTTAACCTATCATCCATCCATAACTGGGCAGGTAAGACACACTCTCAAGTCTTTGGTTTCCAAATATGCAATATTTCTCCGTCTTGACTTCTTGTGTTTAATCAAACAGCTCCTACTGTTCTTTGTCTTTTCTGTTCATGAGGTTTTCATTCTTGAAATCATAAACACGACTTTTTGCAGCTAGAAAACACACACACACACACACACACACACACACACACACACAACCACAACACACACCACAAACACACAACACACACAAACACACAACACACACACACACACACACACACACAACACCACACACACACACACAACACACACAACACACACAACACACACACACACACACACACACACACACACACACAACACACACACACACACACACACACACACACACACACGAAAGTTTGGGCACCCAGTAAAAATTTGTATTAATGTGCATAAAGAGACAGGAAAAGATCCAGAAGGCATCAAATAAGAGATTAGACATTGATAATATGGCACAAAAAAGTTAGATTTTATTTCCATCATTTACACTTTCAAAAGAACAGAAAACAAAAAAAATGGCATCCCAAAAGTATGGGCACCCTGCAGAGTTTATAGCATTCATTGCCCCCTTTGGAAAGCGAGACCTGACAGTGTCATGTATTGTTCTCAATCATCGTCTGGAAAGACCAGGTGATGTCAATCTAAAGGTTTTAAATGCCCA
>NC_045746.1:16351712-16362115 GCF_008692095.1 Etheostoma spectabile
TCATCTGACCTTGCCCCAACAATCAGCACCATGGGTTCTTCTAAGCAGTTGTCTTCTAAGCGTTTTCAGATGCCAATATTCTCTGTTCAGTATGTAATGAAGAAATGGTTAGTCTAACTTGATGTCATCTGTGAAAAAGCGGAAGTTAAAAAGAGGATAGCTTCTACAAATGGATAATGATCTTAAACACACCTCAAAATTCACAGTGGATTACATCGAGGCGTAAACTGAAGGTTTTGCCATGGCCTTCACAATCTCCTGATCTCAACATAATTGAAAATCTATGGATAGACTTTAAAAGAGCAGTGCGTGACAGACAGCCCAGAAATCTCAAAGAACTGGAAGACTTTTGGAAGGAGCAATGGGCAAAGATACCTCAAACAAGAATTAAAGGCTCTTGGCTGGCAACAAGAAGCGTTTCCAAGCTGTGATACTTGCCAAAGGGGACAGTAAAAAGGTATTAACTCTAGAGGGTGCCCAAACTTTTGCAGACACCATTTTTTTGTTTTGTTATTTTAAAAGAGAAAATGGAAATAAAATCTAACTTTTTGTGACATATTATACAAAAGTCTTATCTGTCATTTGATGCCTTTTGGAGATTTTTCCATCTTTTCTTGGCATCTTTGTTCACATTAATACAATTTTTTTCCTGGGGTGCCCAAACTTTCGAGCCCCATTGTGTGTGTGTATGTGTGTGTATATATATATATATATATATATATATATATATATATATATATACTTCCAAGCCCAAGGATTTCAGAAGGATGAAAGTATACAACAACTAGAGTACAAATGTGTCTCCTTTTTTAATTTTCTTCATGAGAATCTTTCTATAAATTTGCCAATTAAATATCCTAAAAGAAATTGGTATATAGTGCCATATTGCTGATATTTTAGTTCAGAGAAAATAGACTAAAAACACTATAATGATACTGCTTTCTGGGTATTGCCTTTGTCTGTTCAAGTTATGCTACCCAGCCATATTTTCACGCTGAGGATTATTCAAACAAACAGCACATCTGCGGGACTGATAAGATGTCACTCCCAAGCTGAATTCCTCTACACACTTGGCACTCGACACACAAATTGAAAACTAATATGTAGCTTGGGAGCAGATTTCTTTAGGGCGTGTCATACTGGGAACTCACTAGAGGTGTGAATGGGAACTGCTACATGCGGATCTGACAATTCCTTCATCCCTTTGACAGCAGTTCCATTACAAGCACATGCCTTCCCTTAAACTGCTGCATCACACACTTACCCCCCCCCCTTTCATCTTGTTTCTCCCACGCCCTCTCGTTTTCACTTTCTCCCAATAGAAGAGATTGTAAATCCAAAGAGCAGGACTGCAGGACCAAGCCAATTAGGTCTCTATTATTAAGTACGGTTCACTCTCAGTGAAAGCAATTTCCTGAGATCATTTCTTGACAACAAGGGACCATGGGCGTGCAGTGAACCTTGCACCTAGTTCGAGGTTTCCGATGAGAAAGTAACAAATATAACTAAAGCTGCAAGCAGCGTTGATGGGCCCTCGCTCCTCTACGCGCGTTTAGGTTACTGGCGGACGCTGCTACTTGTGACCGTGCATTTGAACGACACTTAGACACCGCAAATCGTCACCAATGAAAAGGGAACTCCCTGCTGAGTTTAATGATACCTCACACAAGACTCTACATCATACAGTTCATTAGCGGTGAAAGGGGGCGTGACCAAACCATGACCAATGAAAACGGAACTCTGTTGAGATGACTGATATCTCATACAAAGGTGTACAAGAAATGGGTCATTAGTTATGAAAGGGGGTGTGGCAAACCATCACCAATGAATAAGGAAGTCTTTACTGTGTTCAATGATGCCTAACAAGGGTTTACATCAAACAGGTCATAAGTTATAAAAACAAGGGCTTAGCCATCAGCAATCAAAAAAAATTGCTGAGTTTGGTGAGTTCAATGATACAAGACTCTACTGTACTTTAAATGGTTCAAATGTTATGAAAGGGGGCACGGCTTAAGAATAGGGAGCTTGCCAAACCATCACAGATGACGTTTTTCTTTTCATAACTTAATCTTTAAGGTGTTGAGATGGTACAGACCAAATCTGAAGTCCATTGGATTAAATTTCTCGGAGAAGTGTGTTAAAGTACAGCACCTTGACTTTTAGGTCTACTTCCTGTTACCACTAGTGGTGGCTATGACTTTTAACCAGTATCGGCACGTATATGTTGTCAGGGTTGGACTCTTATGAATCTTGAAAAGTTTTGAGCCAATTGGACAATGTACACTCAAGTTACACCCACTTCCTGTTTCGATGGCAATGGTTTCAAGGCCATGCCCTATGACAAGAAGTTTTTATTTTAATGACTTTTCATCTTTAACGTCTTAAGATGACACAGACCAAATTTGAAGTTTGATTTGATCGGATAAAATCTCTATGAGGAGTTCATTAAAGTACGACAAAAAAATAACTTTCAATTCAAAATGGCAGACTTTCTGTTGGGTTTAGGTTCTGGCCGCAAGAGATTTTTTGTACGTCTTTACATGCTACATATAGTATGTGTACCAAGTTTTGTTGGTCTGCGTTAAACAAACTGCAGGAGCTACATTTTTGAAACTTTGTAGAGGGCGCTAGCAAGCTACTTTTGTGCACCTATTCCCTTAACCCTTAAAATATGTAAATCTACACCAGACTTGATTGACCACCAATTTTGGTGAATGTTTGAGTATGTCAAGCCCCTCAAAAAGGCAATTCATTTGCCAGAAGAAAGGAAAGGAAAGGAAGAATTCTTTCAGTTTCATTAGGGCCTTTGCTGCTGTTGGCGCTCGGGCCCTCAAAATATTTTAGGTTTTGGGAGATGTTGAACACTATACACCTCAAGCCTTTGTGAAGCTTGTACTTCTGAGGCATCAGCATGAATACCTAAAAGAAAGAGACGGTTAGACTCCCTGTGATGGAAAGTCATTTAACGTGAATGACTTCTGTATTTGGACAGCTGTGTAAATGGTTGACTTGTACAGCGGAGTAAAAAACGTGACTGTGGGTCACAGTGGGGAATTCACTAAGCCACTAAACCAATATGTGTAATCCTACAAGGTAAGGGTGAGACATGTGTCTAATCAGTGGCACCGAATGACCACTGGAAATGGCACTTTGGATAAGGCCCTGTGAGTATATGTAAGCACTTGGGGGTGCATATAAATACTGAAGTATTAACTGGTGTCTACGAGGCAACAGATGTCTCTGGAGATGCTTTCCAGTTCAGAGTAAAGTCACACTACCTCATTTACGGGTAACATGACTTCTATCAGCTAATTCCTGATTCTGAGGAATAAAACATGCAATGTCAAGGAGGAGGTCTGCTACCGCTCTGATAAAGAACAGACTTTGCTGCACATTTACACTCCATTTTCCAAAGCTCTCACGATCTCTGTTGCGCTAAGAAATCGCCAAGGCACATCATCAAGAGGGATTTTCAGCATGACACTTTGACAGGCTGCTTTAAATAGTCTTTGGCTGTGTTTACCGGCTGTGCGGCATATTTAACAGACCAACAAACCCCAACTCAACAGACATCTGCAGTTCTTCCTGTCAGGATCTATTATGCATTCAAATGATAAGTGGAGTAATGTAAAGATGGGCCAAGAACTTAAGAGAAAGAGATGCTTTTCCTGAGGCCTGTTTCTAAGAATGAAAGAGAAAAAGACAGAGACAGAGATTAACAGAGAGACGGCGTCTAATAGTTCACATTAATAAAATGACAGACATCTGCTTAGCCATATCAGGAACTTAACAGGCAATGCATGCTAATCTGATTGTTCTTGTTGAAGTAACTTAATAATGTGATTGGTCAAGGCTCATTAGTAACCTAAATATTGAGCTGTGAGGGGAATCATTTGGTTTTAGTCAATGACACCTCTGGGGAGGGCGAATGGTGTCACGCCATCTAATTCTTCCAATATTCACCGGGGACGCCGGTTTGTTTGTGATCTTTCAACATATTTAGAAAGTTAAAGTAGCGACAGTGCACATCATCATTAGGGTCAGTTCAAACAAATTACAAATAACATGTTCCCGTTTACCCCGGTGGTATCTTTTCAGGCATATTTGTTTTTGTGTGAAAGTTTTACAGCTTCTAATCTGAAACTTCTGCTGATCCCAAATACCACCCCACTCAACTTTTTAACTAAGTTTACTGGTGTCATTAAAGAAAGACAGCTAATTCATACAGTATTTTGCAATCACGTGATCACCATGGATACCTAGCTGGCAAGAAACGGCAACAGACAGTGGCCAGCCAGAGAAATCAAAGCCTTGCAAATTTCCAATACTACAATCAATCAACTATTTAGAACATATGTCACCAAATGTTAAAATTAGATATCATGAAAGGATTAACATGCTCAGAACTTGTGATTCAGCAACCACTGATTTTGATCATTGCTTGATCAAATTGATGGAGTTTTTTTTTTTTTTTTAAAGCTTTAAAAGATTTGATAAAAGTTGCTGTCTTTTGTATGTTTGTGGACTGACGAGAGGAACCGCATGACCATTCCCATCTTAACCCTTGTGTGGTGTTTAGGTCTGTGGGAACGGTTTTCAATGTTTACTAATTATGCTATTTCTTCTAACTCACTGCTATGAAACTTTATGTCCTTAATGTCCTCCTCCTACTAGGCCTGCTGTGTGTGTGTGTGTGTGTGTGTGTGTGTATGTGTGTCTCTGTGTGTCTTTGCCGCTGTACAGTATATGTATGTTTCTGAGTCTGTTAGTTAAGTTTACAGTTGGTGCATCCAATTGCACAACAACTATCTGGCATGTCTTTTTCACCTCAGAACACCAACTTTCGTAAAGTAAAACTGGTGACATCCCGGCAAGATCTTACTAGGTTTCGTTCCTAGGAGACTGATGTTCTTGCCTGCTAGCTAGTAGTTGTGACGTCACATGCAAAGTATGAATAGTGGCCAGTCCCCCCAAACACAACCTTCTGTGTACAGAAGCTTGAAAGTTGCACTCAGCAGGTGTTGAAATGACATGAGCCTAACTAGCTAGCTCCCATTTTCCTACTGAAAACATGGGTCATCATGTGGGGTGAGGGGTCATCATCAATTTTATATTTCTTATCTCAGTTCCTCATTTTAATCTTTTTAAATATGTGTGAAGTCCTAATACAATGCACCATTTACGGGCTGAAACAAGTGAAATTTGAATAAAGTTAAAGTTAAGTGGGACATTGTTTCTGGAAGGACACCATGCTGTCAAGTTTTTTGAAGGTAATTATCCAAATGTCTTTAGCACCAAAAATTTAATTTCATACATCCTTATTATATTAGGGGTGGCTGCAAATGTCTCCAATGGAGCATCATCAAAACTTAGGTAAATAAACTATTTGCATGAATAAATGACCACTAGGGGTAAGTGAGAAGATGTTTTTTGTGTGATTTGGGTGAACTTCTGCCTTCAAGATTTGATGCAGATTCGGTTTCAGTTTTCATATTGGGTCTATGCTCTGGTGTATTACAGCTGCAAACTGTGTACGTGGGAAATAAGTTGTAGCAGGGTCAGGTGAGGAATAAAATGACTGATGTGTTTATCTGAGAGCACTTCCAAGTAAAACAAGGTGACTGACATTTTATTATACTGTATGTTAAAAACACCATTGTTATCAAACATCATTAAAACATTTACAGTGTTCTTATAAGAAATGGGAGGCTTTACACCTTGTTAAAAACGTATATTCGCTGCCTCTGTAATTAAATGTTTGAGATTGCACATCAAATCTAAAATAAAATCAAAATCAAATATTTTTAACACTAATACAATAATATATTTTTAACACAATACATTTTGTTAGACCTGCCACATCAGGCTCAGGATGTCAGAGCTGCTCAACCTAGAAAGTACCTTAGAAACCTGAGTAAAACAAATTAGCCTTCATATTTCCAAAAACACATTTCATTTAAAGCAGAGAAATGTTCATGGAGGACTACCTTAGACCTGGCCCTTTCCTAAATGTGTCCTCTTCTCCCCACACAGAGGAAAGGTGAGTTAGATGTGTTAGCAGGCTGGGATTGGTGTAGGGTCTCAGATCTGCAAAAATGTCACTTGTTTGCAGTCTCACTTTTATCTGACACTTCCCATTTCACAACACACTGTGTTACTCTGAGCAGAGGATATTGCTGTCATACAGTGACTTTATGAAAGAATGTCTTCGGAGAGGTTAAGGGAAAAGCCGTAAAACAATGTGTCTAATGCAATGTATGTTACCCTGTACAAAGTTCAAGCGATACTCTAAAGAATACAGCAGAAATAAAATACAGAAAGGGTTTTGACGGGTCACAGTAATGTGCACAAAATCTTTCTTGAGACTCAAATGCAAGTGTTTTTTAAACATTTGCCACTTTTCATCTTATGACTGACAAAGCCAAGCTTAGCCTGCTTTGTTTTCTTTCATCTTCATACATGAAGGAGACACCCCAGTCAGCTGAGGGTCCAGCGCGTGCTGTTACACACCTGGCAGTAGTTAGCCTCCTGAACTGCAGTCTGATTGGCCCATTGCAGAGGTTAATCACCCTAACCAATGGTTCACTTCCTACTGCAAGGCCGCAGAGGTGTCTGGCTGGCTGAGACCTGCTTGACTGCTCTCTTGCAATAAGGTGTCATAATAATAATAATGTGTTTTCTGCATTAAAGTTTCTGGCTACGGTATGGGAATAAAGTGTCCACATTCAGTCATCTTCTTAATGTCTCATGTCCATTAAAAAGAAGACAACATACTACAAGAAAAAGAGCTGTACCACTCTCCTTTGAAAACCTCTGGAAATTGTAATTTCTGTCCATTTAATTTGAAAATCATTCTACACTTGGATATCTAGCACAACAGCTTCAACTCAAGGCACACTTACTAGCTTTTTCCACAGTTTTCAACCCAAGCTGTAGTTTATTTAGTTGCCAAAGAGCACGTGTGTGTATTATAGGCCTGTGTGTAATGTGTGTTCTAAAAAACAAAACATTGTAATTTCCCTTAAAAGGTTTAATAAAGTATAAATTATATTATTATTAATATTACAAAAAAGATGGATCTGTTGGTATGCAAGTTCAGCAGCTGATCGCAGCAATATCACTTTAAGTTACACAGGTGAAGACCGTGTGGTGTGGTTAAAAGCTCGTAGGAGGAACTTGAGTTGGAATTGTTTCGTGTATGATCGGTACTTTCTTACTTTTATGCTATCTCTATTCTTGGATTTTCTGTTTACTGTGCACAATCAACTTCATGTCATGTTTAAGTGTTGCAGCCTGTAGCTTTAATAATCATCTCTCTAACTGTGGAACCTGAAGCTTCCAGGGATTGAGTTCAAAACATAACTTGAGATATCTAAGATTATCTCAGTGTAAGCATTGGAATATAGAGGAGTTACAGTGTTTTGGAACACAAATCTGCCAAATGTTTTTCTAAACCCTCAAATGAAAAACATCTATCTGATTCCACGGGGGAAATCAGGTTATTATCATGTGGAGAAATCACTGGATTTAAGAAATTGGCTATTTTCTGAACAGGAAAGGATACTGAATAAATATGTAATAGCCCGTTCAAAAATAAACATGCAAGTCTTTTAATCCACCTGGGGGAATTTGAAGGTACATATACAGTATAAAACATTTTTCCATGTTAACCTCAACTTGTATCGGTGCATTTATTTCACAAGTTTGGAAATTACGGTTGTCTCTGGTGCCCAGGGTACTTCTTTACATCTTACCATGCACATTAGTTTTAAGATGCATTACAAATAGTCACACATTTCACTTCTGTGAAGTAGTTGCATGAAACTTTAAATTCTTAATCCTAGAAAAAAAGTTAGCTATACAGACATGGTCAGGCTTTGGGCATTAATCATTAAGCAAAAGGGTTTTTAAAAACATCTTTTACATGAAAACAGAAACAATGTTACATGTTAGAAAATATATAATATATAAGATTTGTTTAGGGTTTAAGTACACTTGGGTGCAGAATGGGCCGGGCATGGCATCTCACATAAAGATTTGTCCATTCAGCTTTACAGATATCGCACATCACATTTCAATTCACTATGACCACTACTACTGTCTATATTAAACATTATGCCAAAATATGAACACTATAGACGGTACCCAAGGATAACATTACCTGAAACAGATCTAACGTCACTGCTGAGGGAACATTACATATGAAAGTTTTTCATGTTGGTTTTGAGCCGTATGCAACCCCACTAATCTTTAACAGTAAGTCATTACAGCATGTCGGGGGGGAATACAACATCCCCTGAAGGGGGAAGTCAAAGGCAGAGGGGCCGCAGCATTAGCTAACGTTAGCTTCCTGATAAAAAATAAATTAATCAAATTCAGTGTCCCTAATGCTATTTTCCAATATGCTGTAGCTATCATATTTCACATTTGTCACTCTCCCTGAGAAACTGTTACACTTGCGATGTTGTTTATTTGGTTGCCATGACTTTGCAGGAGAGGACGTCCTGTCAGTTGATCTCCCACAAAGGGGAGAGAGAGAGGATGACTGTTCGCTTATGTTCAGTAGAGCAGACGGCTTTGCAGTCGTTTAATCACACCTTCGTGATTTTTCATTAACAGCTGAAGGAGTGTCGGTACGCTGCTCCTGTTTATACCATGATCATTGTCTTGTCAAAAACATCTTTATGTAGACAATACTGTTTTATACTTACCGATTGTGTTCAATAAGAACAATTGCCTCATGAAACAACATTAAAGACAAAACAATGACAAAGCCACGTATGAACCTACTCCTCTGTATTTCCAGAACCGTTCTCAAAAATCACTGTTTATGTGCCTGAAACTGTTTATCTTAGCCACCATTCATCAGTTAGTTCCGTTTGTCGGCTCAGTCTTTTTCTTGTAAAATAATTTAGTTATATGCAATTTTCTTTATTCTGTGACATTATTTCCCTGACTGAGCACTATTTAATTTTTTTTCATTCCATTTACTCCAATTAGCTACTTTTTTGTATATCTTTTCTGCCATTTTCCCCCTTCAGTTCATATTGATATGCAGCACAAAGTCCATTTTTGCAGCGAAGAAACTTTGATAAATGAAGGTGATTAACTGAATGTGTTGATCTGACGGCTATCATTACAGCATGTTTGCAGGTCATCAAATTATATTTGATTTTTATTATTTTCTTTTCTGCAACCCATGCTGTATCACAGCAACCAAATTAGGCTTGATGATAGGAGGGCTTTTTTGTGTTTTGCTGTTGTTTATGAAGACAGTAACCTCTGCAATTATGGTAAGCCCAGTCACAATGAAGGGAAAAACTCAAGAGCTCATTTCACAATATTATGAGGTTGTGGTTCAGTGGGAACTTTGAAGCTCTGGTCAACCCAAATTTACCCCTCAAAGTGTTGTACCCAAGATGTGTTTGTTCGCTTTAAAACAACATTGCTGGTTTCAGCTTACACTGTGCAGATGTAGCCAGTGTAGATTTCTTCCTTTATTTGGCTGCTATTGGTGCTATTTTGGTGCACTGATGTAGGCCCCTTGATGTGCTCCTGCTCTAATGTTCTACTTCTAGGAACATTTTTCTTTGAGTTTTACAAATCCAATGCATGTTGCGCATGATAGATCCAGGTGCATGATAGCTTTTTTTCTGTTTTCAGAACTGCCTTGAAGAATAAAAATTTAAGTCAGAGGTTGGCAACGGTTATAGTCAAGCCAACATTTTTTTACATATATTAATTTTCCATTAATTTACACTTTATTTTCTCTAATGGAATTGAAATAAGTAATGCTCTTTCCCAACATATTGTTAAATTGGAAGGAAACTTGTTTATTGATGCTTAAACTGGTTAAACTGGATATTATGCACACACCTATCAAAACCATCTAAATATCGCTATTATCGATATGTTTTACTGCATTCTATATCCTTAACTACCACTATTATTCAATTGTTTAAATCATCACATTGTTAATAATGTACTGATATAACAGTTGTATTATGCCGGACAAAGCAAACAAGAAGTCGAGGACTGAATAAAGATAAATGGCGCGTTTATACTTTTAGTGCACTGGTATATGACATTTATTCCGTGTACGTGACTTAATTTATAAAGGATTCGGACCTTATATTTCAAAAAATCTTTCTCTGCAGATTAAGTCATTTCTGTTTTTACGGTACTGTATACATACCAACCAACCAAGAAGCTGGAAGCAAGACAAACATTTCTTGGTAATGCTTAATATTGCTAATGGTGAGTCATATGCATTGTTGGACTTGGACTATTCCATTATTATATCTGGTCTCAAAATGGTCTGTTTGTGGCCTTGTTGATGTGCTTTTGTTCTTTCAAGCTGTGTGTGCGTGCATGAGAGAGAGAGAGAGAGAGAGAGAGAGAGA
>NC_045746.1:16362125-16365817 GCF_008692095.1 Etheostoma spectabile
GAGAGAGAGAGAGAGAGAGAGAGAAAAAGAGAGAGTAATATTTACAATACCATGTGAGGTCTTTACAAATTTCTTGTTTGTCTGACACGCGCTGACGCAGACTGTATTCCAGTAAACCACCACAGATGACATAAAATAATCCAAACCCAACTAAAAGGCTGGCCATTATCACTTACAACTATCTCTTATATTTTAGAGCAAGACATTTAAAAGCAAGAAGCTGCCAAAGCAAAAAACATGGCAGAGGAGGTTTGTTTTGGGCCCCGCCATCTGGTTTGTTTTGGCCCATGTTTCAGAGGAGCAATGTGTGATTATCATACCACAACTATTTTTCAAGAACAAATCTATTTATAGAGATCAGTGTTTCGATTGGAATCCTAACAGTATGAGCCTGCATTAAAAACAGGCTGAAATGGCCAGGGATGCCCTTTGTCTGCCGCAGTGGGACAAAAATCAATTATTGTTTCCACAATTCAAAAGAACAAAAGGTTAAGCGTGGGATGTTAAAAATGTGTAAAACCCAGGAAAGGATATAAAATCAAATATAAATGTGTGCGTTTGAAAGAGAGTTACAAACAGATATGGTAGAGTAGATTCTGTATTGAGGCTTGATACCCAGCCCTAAAAATATATGGGCCTGCATTTCACATATCTGTGTACCATGTACACAAGCCTAAAGTCTGTGCGTGTGTCCTGCCACAGAGCCAGAAATAAATACTAAAAAGGTACAGTAGCAAGAGATGGAGTTTTCTCAAATCTCAACTCTGCGTATAAATTCAAACAAAAACCAAAAAACAATGATCTCTTCCGCTTGATTGAAATCCAATTCTCAAGTCAAAACTGCAGAAGCCCATCCAGGTACGGACCCCTTAAGACGGAAACCTTGTGAAGTGAAACCCCTGTCATCGCAAGACAATTCTGAAAATTACATTTGGCAACAAGCCAAACTCCCCACCGCTGCAGGGAAACACTGCAAGGAATGGAATGATTTAGGTAAAGCCTTATAAGCCACAGAATCTCGTTCCGTGATTCGTCATTCAAAGCTGGACGCAAGTTATTTTGCCACTAAAGGGACCTCTTATCAGAGAGAACCAGCCATCCAGTGAAAACTGCAGAATTGGAGATGTCAGACCCAGCAATTGCTCGGAACTCTTTGGAATTTGCAGTAGTTTTCCACATCTGAGAGGGCCAAGCATCTGCCATGGTTTGAGGCCTGTTATCATTAACCCCTTCAAAAGAAAACAGAAACTTTCGCCCCCGCAACACACAAGGACAAAGCGTCAATCAAAGGAGCGTTTGTAATGAGTAGACGAAGTGAAAGATTTGGTTTGGAAGAAATTTGAGATGAGGAAAAACTTCACCACAGACTTATATAACAGGATCAACGTTATTGAAGTGTCTGGAGAGCTCACAATTACTAGCCATGTTTATAATGTTAATACTTATGAATATTTTGTCTTTCCATTGAAGTATTATTTCCTTAATTCCTTCCTTTCAAAAGTAACATATGCTAAAGCTTCACAATCTTTTGCAATGCAATGATAAAGGCTAACGATGGCACTAGATTAAAGGTCAAGAGATTATCAAGGCTATTATAATTACTTCTGATTTATCCACGATTTAGTCTGGAACAAAGTAGTGGATAGAACGAACAACACTGCCATCGAAAGAGCGATGCAACTAGCGCGACTAAAAAAAAGTATTTGTTTAATTAATTTTAGAAGACTGAATCACGTTAACATGTGGTGCAAATATTGGTTCACAACCCTACTGAATCCTAAGGAAGACAGACAAATCTCGCGGTCTCTGTGTTTCTTGGCTTGAAAACAAGGATGCCCATCTTTGTCTACCGGGAACAATACAATATGTCTTACCTGTAGTTTTGTTTCTCACTGCCGATTTGGAAGCGGTCATATAGCGAGAAGGCCTGGTGTGCGTCCCAATCGGTCAGCTCTACACGGAGGGCATTCTGTCTCTGGCTTGTCAAGTGGTAAACATACTCGTTCCCCAACCAGTGCTCTGCAGACAAGCTGCCAAAACCCTGCAACAAAGGAAGAGAAACACAATAATCAGTGTGGCAACAGCACTCCAAATCCTTTTTGTAAATCATAGTGTTATATCCCCTATTTTCCTAGAATACAAAAAAATCTCAACACTAGAGGATTGTGGAATGGATGGAAAGGAATTTTCTCATTTATTTACTCATTTGTTTTTTGTCAATGAGAAATTAGACCAGAGCAAACGGTTCCTGATGACAAATAATGTGGCTGTTTATCCACCAGCAGAACCGTTTCTGTAGTGTATATTTTATATATATATTTCTCATAGCATTCTTTTCCATTCCCCCAGAACTCAGTGATAAAGTCACACACATTTCTCATATTGTGTATTAATGTATCTTAGGCTTTCTTTTGGCTTGAGCCGCCACATTGATAGACTTACCTACCTATAAAAGTGCTTAAATTGGTACCAGCTGAAATAGACACACACCTTTTTCCATTTCTTTCTTCCTCTCAAGTCACACATGATAAAGTCATTATTACCTAAAGATTTCTTTCCATAAATATATACTGTATGCATGGAACACCCCTTCAAACAACAGCAAAAGTTTGTATTTGATCAGAGTTGCTCCTGGTCACAGGCAAAGTGCTTCTAACAGCAGCAAGAGCAGTGGATTGCAGAGGGGAATATCACAAAGCAGGATGACATTACAGCTCTGACAGGGCAGTCTGGACCACTCCATTAAATATTGGGAAAGAGGGGGGTGGGGTGGGCTAGGAAGGCAAAGTTAGGGAGAAGTCTGTGTTTGTGCTAAGTGTGTGTGTGGTGATGAGGAATGGGAAGGAGGGAAAGTAAATATGGGGCATTCCTCGAGCCTTAGGCATGTCCTGCCGAGTGGGTGGAAGAGAAAGTGTCTGGGGCCCATTACCGCTTTCTCTCCTTTTATCTCTCACTTTTGCTAGAATTGATCTCACTCCTGATGAGATGTTCCCCTCTGACTGTCTTTCAGCTCGGTCCAACGCCTCATACTGTGACCGTGGTTTATCTCAAGAACACTGGCTGGAGAAAAGGCTTGGAGTCAAGCTCTGTTGACAGTTTTCCATTATATAGTTCCGGTTCTTCATGATCCTTCCCACGCAAACCTGATCTACATCACTCAACTCAGAAAAGATGAGAAGATGGTTAGTCATATTTTTGGATATAGTGCTTGGTTAACATTTCAGTTCTCGCTAAAATCACGGTCTGGCAGAAAAAGTAATTGTAAACACTGAGCCCTGTAAAACTCAAACTGTTGTTACAAAGATAAACTAGAATACAAAGGGGCTAATACTCTACAACAGTGGTTCTTAACCTTTGTGGTCTGGCCTAACATCCTCAGCACCAACCTTTATATTAATTATATGTTACAATACTTTATTTTCTTCATATAAGTAAAGTGTCATTGTTTGGGTTGCTTTTGTCATACTTGCAATTGATTAGGTTCTAGACGGGCTCTCCTGTCCTTTAGTAACCTCTCTCTCACCCAAACAATTGTCGGACATTTTGTGAATTTTTTAATTGTTAACCATTTCTGCTTCCAGATCGTGGCCGGAAAGCACAGAGAGAGACTGTGTTCTGCCTCCAGGGCCGAAGTTCATTCTTACTTTGGGGCTACACCCCTTCACTTTACATAGCAGCTGGAAACAAAGACA
>NC_045746.1:16365827-16419267 GCF_008692095.1 Etheostoma spectabile
AAAAAAAACTTGACCGGGCTCTTGAGATGTTGCAATCTATACAGGGGTAAATTAAAATACAGATTTTAAAATATTTGACTTTTTTAGACTTTTTAAGACCCTGCAGAAACCCTGACTAAGCTCAGGGCTGTTCCTTAAGCAGCTAGCTACATTTATAACACGAGGATAGCCTTCCAGAACTCCCGGTTATTGGTCTGAAAGTCCAAACCATCCAAAAAATGTTTTTACACTAGAAACAAACCAAACCATGATTTAATTAGATCCAGACTAATAGTGTGCCTGACTCAGTTTAATGGACAGATTGGTTATTGTAAACTTACTAGTTCATTACTTGATCTTTCCGCTCACACCATGGCGACTGCCCACGTACCCCCTGAGGTGTTTGTAGAGCAATAGTTGGGAACCATTACTCTACAAGCACCATTTTCACATGCTGATAAGAAGAAAGAGTAGGTTGTGACTTTTATTTGCAAGGTCTCCAATGATATGTGGTCTCCTGGTAATGTAATAACAAACATTAGATGGTCTTAAGATCTCATTTTAACAAATGCACTACTGTACATCCCTACTGCCAAAATTCTCTCCATGGTCCCACAAAGAAACACCATGTCCGTTATTACTAAAGGATTTACAAATCCTCCATGCACATTAAATCTGTAAGCACAAGTCACTAGAGACCAAGAATGAGAAAATTAATAACACAAAACTCCATCGATCTCCTCCAGGCTATTCAAGCAGAGGTTACACTACGCTGTTGGATCAGCACTGTACTGTAAATGTCGGCCAAGGTCCATGCATGTGCCCTCATGTACTGTAATGCACTCTATACTCTGTATGACACCTGTTCAAAGCTAAAGGGTTTCCACGTCCATATCATTGTTACTTACTTTTTAGGCCTCACATATATTTATTTTCTTCTCCCTTGTGCTATATATTTCTTTTATTACCATTCAAACATTTTACCAGTGTTTAGTTTATTTGATCTAACTTAAGAGTTCTCTGGTTTATAATGTCCCACAAACTCTTTGAAATCCTTTCCCATTGCATGGTAAATTATACATCAAGACCATCGGAAAGAGGGGAAATAATTAGACTGGAAACACAAAGCAGATTACAGGGGATAGAATGAACATAGTCCATTTGACAATAAACTGACAGCTTGTGGAAAGTATACACAGGTGACTTACACAGCAAACACAAGCAATGCAACTGCCAGCATTAATAAAATCCAATTTACCGTCTAAACACAGCTTGGGTTCTGAAATGTTAACACCCTTAATGCAAATATGCATACATTTCTCCTTGATGACAAACAGATGAAACACCTGGCACAGTGCTAGAGAGACTAAACACGTGTGTTGTTTGCAGATTTAGGTAAAGATTTCCTGTTGGAAAAAAGGAAGAATAACAGCATGTCACTGAAGCCTCGGCTAAGGAGCGGAGAAAGTCTCAAGACACCCTCGACAATATAGCTCATGCAAAGACGACGGGGGAGTTATTGCTGAAGAGGAATGACATCTGGATCAGTGGCTCTGCCTTTTAGTTTTCAGGATGTTCAGTCAAGGCCAAAAAGCACAAACTATTTGTCATAATCCTCCTGCGGAACCTTTTTCGCACAGTTTTGTAATTTATGCTTGATGGATGTGGATGAGATTATTCTCGCCATTTCTATGTGTTGACTCACTGTCTTGCGTTTAAAAAGGCCACCATTATCATCTTGTTTTTAATGGATATGGATGAGTGCATGCATGCCGGACAAGTGTCTGTGTGCACGCATTTGTCTCTTCTCACCATTTTGTACTCCTTCCACGTTCTCTGGAAGTCCACACTGCCGTCTTCTCTGCGCTGGATGACCGTCCATCCGCCACCAGCTGTTTCCATGTTGCAATACACCTATTCAATTGAAAAGAGAGAGCAAATGAGGGTGGGAAAACATATGTATGAAGAAAATGGAACAATGAGAGCACCCCTAGGTCTTCAGAAGAAATGAAACTAACAAGCTGATAAATTCAACATTCAAGATGACTCTCGGCGGCATTCACAAACAAAGAAGGGTCATTTAGACAATTATTGGGTTTACAGACACTCCCTTTTCCCAGCTTTCATTATGAATCATCTTTGGGAATGCAACGTATCTGTGTCCTTCTCAAACTTAATCAGCGCCTCTTTATCCCTCACCAACTCCCCAGAGATGTTCCTCATCAGGCGGCCTCGTTTCTGCAGGATCAAAGTAGAGGTCCTGGGTGTAATGTGGCCCTTAACCTTGGACCTCAGTGTGTGTAAGCTGATAATGCAGGGCTAGTGCTCTATCTGCAGTGTTGCTCTTTGTTTTGAGGAGAGCCCAGGGTGGAGTGGAGAAGGTCTCTCACCTCAGTCAGCCCACACAGCTGAACACACATGAACACAGCCTGGGTATGATTAAGGAGGAACCCTTGACAAAATCGTTTTCCCAAAGACTAGCTCATAAGTCATGGTAAACATGCACAAAACTACTAATGTACTTATTACAAATATAATGTGGGGCAACACAATGCGTATGTGGGAGCAACCAGTGACTCAGCAGGTGTCGTAATAACATGAACAAAAAATGACATCACACCTTGAATCAGTGCTAACAATAGTAAGACAGACTAGGAGTCACTAGCCTCCAGTCAGATAGTGAAAGCTCCACCCAGAGACTTGGAGCTCAGTTGCATCTTTTCACAAATACTTGTAAAAGCTGCTCCATTGTCTTTTAAAGTATCTGCCCATATGAGGAATTCTAAGTAATGACAACCAAACTGTAGGCGCCTCCACATGATACACGCCTTCCATGATCGTGCACCAACCCCCCCCACCCCCCATGTAGAAAAAAAAAGAAGTACATTGTCATTATCTTTGTTTGAGTTTCTGCGCGTGAAAGTCACCGGACAAAACAATCTTTTGAACATAGCCATACTGAGAAATACAGAAAGCATAGTGTGGAGCTGATCGTCTTAATTAGCCTTCCACCAACTCATTTGGCAATGGCTTAAATTTAATGGACATTCATTGATATCTAAAAGTTACGCACTAAAGCTTTAGAGAATGGAAAATTATTTGCAATAGCTTAATAAACAAGATATTAATAGTATTTCCTTACACAAAAAGTAGAGTTCATATTTCTGTGATTAACCCTGCAGAACCAAGCTTGAGTTTCAGACAGAAATCCACACACACAAACAGTCTGCCGACCTCCTAACTTATTAAATCATCACTCCCATTAATCAAGAGTACGTAAGCATAGTGTAGAAGTTAAGAACACACACATCCACACAAAGACACTTGCACAATTGTCACCATCCTGATCAGCTCAGTGTCCGGTTTCACACCTCACCCCCCCAATAAACCTCTTGCACGTACAAAGCCGCCAAGTGTATTTTCAGCTTTCGGCATTCATACTCCCTGTAAACCCACTGTAAAAGAGCAAATTAGAAGTGATGAAAAGGCAGATCTTTAAAATTACAGTTTACTTGTTGGCTGTGAGATATTGTGGCTTTTCACCTTTTTGGTCTCCTGCGGGTTGATCTGGATGGTGTAGACTCCGTTTGTATGAAAGCCAGCCTGGTAGAGGTCGGCACAGTCGCGGAACTTCTTCTCTTCAGATGCAACCTTTGTGCTATTAGGCACAACTGTGGGTACAAAATAAATTATGAAAACAGTGTTACACAATTTGACGTTCTACAGAATCTAATCAAGCGTAAGTAAACCTACTTACAGCCCTTGAGCAACTGGGTATTGTAAATTGTTTTTGATCTTTACGGTTGAGAATCTGTAGCTGTTGTGTGAAAGGAATAGTTTGACATTTTGGGAAATATGCTCATTCCCTTTCTTGCTTATAGTAAGATGAGAAGATTGATACCACTCTGGTGGTGCTATCAAGCTAACTCTTTTACCGACATGTCAAACTATTCTTTTAGGCCATTATGTGAAACGTACACTACATTTTGTTGCTACATATTCCAGCTGCCGGAAACACAAGAGGACCAAAGCTTAGGTGTTAGTGCTACAATATTTTGCGATAAAAGAAAGGTGTAGCTGGTGTAAGTACACACTTACAAACACAGGAATAGCACTGTAAAAAAACAGTCCATGCTATTAAAAACGGTAACCCTTCATGCAACCTTGTGTGTCAGACAAGTATGGAATTCATAGTTCTACATGAAATTTTATGAAATCACAAATGGCAAGCACACCCTTAGCGGGTCAATTTACCATATTTCAGATCTGTACATCACAGAGGAGAAAATATAAAAGGAGTTTGAGGCAGAAGCTGATTAGTGAGGTCTCACTGCGAGTATCTTGTAACGGCCAGATTAAATCTGAGGGCAACTAACTTATTAGCAAGAGAAAAGCAGTCTATCGACTGCATAATCTCTTGCTTCGAGAGAAAAGCCTCCGACTTTGACAGACCAGCTGCATCCATTTCCATCTGTAGATAATTATGGCAGCACTATTTTGAAACCAAGCAAGAGGCTAAGGACAAAATACTACAAGCTATAAATTTCAAGTTCCTGTTATAACAAGTGGTTTATATTTACCTTCCATGCCCTCGTTATATTGATGGAAATTCCTTCCGCTTTTCCTTTTTTCCTCCTCTCTTTCTTTCTCCTAACATATGAGGGGTTCATCTCAATTTACACACCATTGTTTTTATTATTGGAATTGTTGAGTCAAAGAAAATGTCAGGGAAAAGCGAAATGTGTCAGCGATCTTTGGCCCTCCCTTTGATCCCTCCCCTCCTGAGTGGAGAACATCCTGGTGGAAGCAGGACGCTTATTTGGGTGTACTGTCTGAGCATTTTGACAAAGTATTGAGTGTCAGCGACAAGAATCTCCTGCTGTGACAGGTTGACAGACTTGGCCCTCGCACTCCAGACTCTAATACAACAAAGAGCGGTCCTGTCAGGCGGTAATTTACCCCAAGCAGGCAGACAGCGGGGCACATTTTAGAGGCCACGGAGATCGTTTTGGTATTCGATCTGAAACTGTGTAGACAATCATTTCACAATCGTCTTTGAGATCTCCGTTTGGTGGACGAAGACTTTCTGCCGAGGGACTTGATGCTCAAGTGAAGGAGCGGCTCCCTTGAACAGCTTGCTGCCCAGCTCTACAAATATTATTTATGTCCCAATATTTATTTACAAAAAAATATTTTGTGGTTCAGTGGGGACTCGTATTCAGTAGGGGGTTCATGTGAAAAGACCAGCAGGGCTTGGGTGTTTGCATAAATCAGTACCCTTGCCAAATGAGCCCAAATACTCAGGCTAAAGAGAGTGAGTAATAGAGCTAAATGGACTGCCACAGACATCACTGCTCCCATGTGACTATAATCAGTCTCTAAATGCCGCTGAGAGTTTAAGTGATTCCATACAAGATCTAATTAATTTCTCTGGTGTAGTCATATATGAAGGATGCAAATCTCTATAAAATAATACCGCATTCCCACAGTACACTTTACAACAATCATGTGCAGTCCTTGTTGAATATTAAGGTTGTTTTTGGGTAATCTGTTTCATTTCATTTGTGAGATTCATGTTACATTTGTATAATAATTGAAATCTACTTTCTTATACTTCTAATGTACTGTTGATGTTATACATTTGGTAGTAATCATATGAAGGAAAGATCTTAGGTACATTTCAAAAAGTCAACACTGAGTTTGAAGGCAATTATGCTTCTTTGAAAACTTGAATTTGGGAAAGGAAACCTTTTCTAGCAGATCTTCACTTTAACTATGCTACTGTATAAGGTCTAACTATACACAGCACTGTAGCCCTACAGTCGTAATGTATTGATTTTGACCTGAATTGCCAGGTCAATGCAATTAATTAATTCATTATTAACCTGCCACCTCTAATGATTGGAATTGGTCTTTAAGGGGCTTCATAAAAAATACAGAAAAAAAACCAGCAGACCTGGATTGCATCCACACAGCTCTCACAGATCTTTTACCAATACATGAAATATCCACGTTATACTAATGCCCACATTCATTGACATGCACACGTGGCCGGCAAGCAGAACAAAGAAGCTCGGAACACACACAGAGGGAGTGTGACTTCATTCTCTGCTCAGGACGCCATTGCTCCACTATAACGTTTATGCCCTTTAAATGGTTCTAAACCATACTGATCCATTCAACAGTTTTAACAAAATGTGTGCAAACGCAACATATAATAAAAAAGTCTAGTTCCCTCTGAGAAAATAAAAGGGTTGAGGAAGGTCACTGAGGTGACTCGCAATAACTGCACACTTTACAGGGTCTTAGCAACAATAAGTGTCAACTCATTCTGATAGTCATTGAAGCATAAAAGAAATCATGTGCAGCAGTCAAACATTTGGTCTGGATTGTAAAACAAAGTACTTTAATTAAGTGGTTTAGGCCTTACAACCCGCACATTTTTTTTTTCTTAAATAATCCTAAAATAATTACATTTTCTTCGACTCCGAGTAGGCAGCTGTAAAAATGATGAATGTCAGTCATTTAGCTGGATAACAGAACACTGTAAAACAAAATCATATTTAGCAGCCAGACATTTTTGCAACGTGTTCCAAAGATGAGGTAAATTACTGTTATTGTTAATAACGGTGTGTGGCTCATTGCGTCCTAATGAGGTTTGGGTAACAATTACAACCTAAACAAGAGCTCCATTGCCGCATCAAGCTATATCCAAAATCTCTTCCCGGCCATCAGTTTGCACTGCAACGGTAAAAAAAAAAACACTGGAAACCTTAATTTTAAGAAAAGCCATACATGGACAGCTGGGGAAAAAAAGTAAAAGTTTATGGAGATTTAATGTTAAGACCCTTTTCTAAGTATCTGTCATCTTGCCCAAAACAAAGTCAAAGATGATTTGAGTCCATGCTTTAAAGGAAATGCTCTGGCTCAGTTTTCAAAACAGCAACTAACGCAAGCAGACGCCACTCCATGGCATGAAATGCTAACCCTTTCCTCAAATTAAAACACTAATCCGTTTCTCAAACAAACAAAAGCCGTACCCTGAATTTGGAAAAAAAAGAGAGCTCTACTCTTCTCTGTTTAAAATGCTGTTGAAAAACAGGGGCAGTGCGTCAGATGATCAGTGAGATCTACCTACTCCGTCACCTCCTTTTGGACGGGGTGTCCCTCAGGAGCTATAACAGTTTGACTTATTCAGGCTGGGGTGGAGAAAGGGGAGACCTCTGACCCGCACGCCCGTTTCAAACTTCAACACCAGCATGGAAGAGGAAAGGACCAACCACGGCGCAAAAGCGGCCACGTTCCATTTCTTTCGCCTCTTATTAAGGTAGCTACCAATCATAGACAGCAAGACTGGCAGTGGTACCCTGCTCTACTGAAAAAATAATGTAAGAAAAACACTGAATCTTAATATGAAAATGATACATAGTGACCAGTCAAGTCAAAAGGGCCTTTTAAGAGCTCTGGTAATTAAATGTAGACAGAAACAAATCCAGAGTAAACAAATGGAGGGCATGTGACCTGTGGCCTTTATTGCATGGAACATTAAAATTACAAAAAGGGAGAAACATGATAAATAAAAAGCAAGTCCTAATCATGTGTAATAGTTATCCACTCATGACTCCTACATCCCTTCATGCCCTTGTTGCTTCCTGTCTGATGGAAAACCTCGAGAAGCCCTGTGGGGTCTTGAGGCGTCTCTGCAGGAAATCCACAAATGGAAATGAAGTTGCAACCAATCCCCCGACACAGACATTCATGTCAAATCTCCTGTGACCATGGGATTTAAGGCCAATGTTAGGATCAAGTGGGTTTGGCGTTTAAATGGCTGAGAAAGGGGTAAATGAGTTCACTGAACAAGAGAGGTTGCATTGCTGTCAGGTCAAACGTAGGGCCAAAAGGGAAATCCCTTGTCTCACATTAACAGAAGGTAGAGACTAAGAGGTGTAAAAAAATGACTTTATAACCAGTCATGCTTTCAGTGAAGCCGTGTGCATAGACTTTATGATGTTAAAGCGTGAAAAGTGATTGTTGCCACATCCAAAAAAAAAAAAAGAGCACCATGCCGGTTTATGAGAGGCACCAAACCTTTTTAACAGGAGCACACCGGGTTAAAATAAGAACCATGTTTTTTCATTCATGCTGCTCTCAGTGATGCAGGATTTAATAGCCAATGCATCCCTTTGTCTCTCAGTATGGGGTAAGGTTTATAGAACTGGTGTCATCATAATTTCATGAGGATTGTAAAATCAAAGATGTTGTAGCTGTAACATCTGACCCAAGGAAGTAAGCAATCCAAAACAAGTTGAGTGCTGCCTCATAGTTCCAACCTCAAACAGCCATTTCACAAATTTTGCTTTGCATATTGTGGTTCTGGCAAAGGGTCAATAGGCATTTTCTTGGGTTAGGGTCATCGCTAGTGGGGGTAGAAAAAATGTGGCTCAGTATATAACCAATCAAGAGATGACAAGCGCTCTCCTACACTGAAACATAAACATAAACCTTTCTTTGCCTGGTCGGACCAAGCAAGTGCATGGTATAGTTAAGTTTTGCTTCAGGGTTTCACAGTGAAACAAGAGTTTCTACAGACATTCTAATGGCACTAAGTGAAAAGTCAGGGGATCAAGAAAATTTAAAATTTTAACTCATCCTGAGGGGAACATGACTATTTCTACAACATTTCATAGGAACTTATCCAATAGTTGTTGAGACACTTCACTCAAAACCACAAATGTCAACCTTATGGTGGTACAAGTGGTAAAGCCCGAGGATCACTAAAGTCAGGAGAGTCCAACCTCTGGAAACCATGAATGTTTCTACAACATTTCATGACAATCCATCCAATAGTTGTTTGGCAGACCAACAGACAGACAGACCATTCTTAGCTCTAAAAACATAGCTGTTATTTTGGAAATATCAAATTACAGTTAAACTATCCACTACCATCTCACACAGAATACATTTTAGATCATGCTTTATGTCCATGTTGTCTTGATTTCTTCTTTTCACTAAGATTAAAAAAAACAACAACACAGCCTTGACGTTGTTCCCATCATCTTAACCATTGCTGGTACTTCACTGATTGGTCCAGCTTTGAGCTGCTGGGCTCAATCAATTCTCGGTGGATTTTTATCAGACTTCTCAACTTGGCTAAACATTTCCTTACACTTCTAATAGGTTGTGACTTGAGATCTCCATGCTCAGCAACATACGAGTGCCAATATGTGCTCCTCGGTACGTCAAGGCTAGGGTTTAAGACCATATTTACACTTTGAAGTGCGGATAAAGTTACAAAATTTCTCAGCATGTGATGCTTTGATTCCAGTTAGCTTACCTCCATCTTTTGAGCAGAGGCTGAGCAGGTTGTGGACGGTATCCATCATCTCCTGCTGCTGTCTCTGCAGGGCTGTGCTGTTTCCTGTGGCCCGGCTCAGCTGGGCTTCTAGCTCTCCGATAACACTGCTCTGCCTCCCCACCAGGACCTGGAGACTGCCCTTCTCCTGCTTTAGTGTCTCTAGCTCTTCACGGTGTCGCATCTCCATTTCCACCATCTTCTGCTCCATGAGGCTGAGGAATAAAATAAAAGGAAGACATTGCTCCCTTTACTTGAAAACTATTTTCCAAAGAGTGATGTGGTCATACAAATACAAGAAGTGCGCATGAGATAGAAATACAAATAATAATGTCTGTAGCTTTGGTTGCTATGCGTTTCCCACACAATATAAACATACAATTCATGATGCATTCATCTGAGGTAAATGAATAAGCCATGTCAGTATGGTAAAACTACCACTGTACAATCTAATGCCTGAAAGATGATATAAGCTGACATCAAATTCATTAACTGATCACATGTTTCCTTCTATTATGGAGTTGGTAAAGGAAAAAGTACAGATGACACGTACAAGATGGAATAATGTCATGATTGCTGTAGCTTAGGGAAATTGTCCTCAGACATCCATCTCCATAAGCCTCAAAGTCAGAATCACCAGAGACTACGCTTTCAAATAGTGTCCTTTTTTCCAAATTGATTGCATGGAGTCTCTATGGATACTGCAATGAGAGATGTGGACCAAACCCTTTTAAGCACTACATCATCTAAGACAATCCCACAGCACCAATCACTGTAAAGAAAAAGATTTGGAGACATGAAATCCAAAAGCCACATTTTAATTGCCCGATTTTGCAACAAATGCAGTGTTTCAACGTTGAAAGCATTTACAGAATATCACAGAAAAAAAACCCATCCTATTATGCTGTTATATATACAACTAAATATTGTTTTGGAAAAAGGACAAACTATGTGGTAGTCAACGAGAGCTTGTAAAATGTTTTTGATTTGTTTACGCAACCCTGAAGAGAAAAGCAGCATAGACTGGCTTTTTGTTTGTCCATGTTTCTCTCTTTTCTGCAGTATGGGTAGTATATGGTGTGTGTGGTTTTGTTTGCTTCAAGTGTTGTCTGTTTACCTGTTCTTTTCATGCAGCTTGCTGATCTCATTGGTCTGGACCATTAAGTCTTTCTCCAACTTGTTAGTGGAAAGTGAATTTTCCAGCAGCTGGATCTCAAGCCTGGATGTCTGATTCAGAACCTGCCATGATTAGAATAACAGATACACAATACAAAAATAATAAAGATGATATTATGCCTGCCATGTGTACTAGGGCTGAACGATTTGGGGAAAAAAAATCTCATTGCAATTTTTCAGCCAGATATTGCCATTAGGATTTGATTTGTGATTAAGTTTTTTTTAGCTACATATTGCACCTCCTTTGATCATGTTAAATAAAGTAATAAATATGAATTAAAAATTCACTGAAAATAGAACATTTCTTTAAACAAGCTGTGTTAAGTAACATTATTCCAGCATGTATATTATGAAAAAAACTGTAAACATAATGAAAAGAGGAATAAAAAATGTTTAACCAAATATTCAACTTAATAATTGACATTAGCTTTATTGTGGTCTTAACAATTAGCTAATCACATTTTTTAAAATCACGACTGATTTGGAAAGCATTAATCGTTCAGGGCTACTGTATACATACTATGATAGCTAATTCTGTATAATTCACATGTGCACCACATCCTGAGCCTAAGACTTTCTGGACACTGAAGTTAAAAACACACTGCACATTCAAGGCACATAAAAACCATCAACTTTGTTTTCATTTCGTCAAGTGTTCACACAACACATGGTAATGCTTAGTTTATCTTTTTTTCTCCTTTGCAAACAGTTATCTTGTTGGTGCTTTAGCAACAATGCCCCGCTGCTAACTTAACAACTTTCCATTGCCTCCTCAAATTGCTCCATATAAACACTAAGAGGAACCTGAGCCAAATAAGTCAAAGTATGGATAGGCATTTATATAGCATCAGTATTGTCTTTGGCCAGTGCGCTGTAACCTTTTTGGGGCAGTTGAACATGGAATAGTTGAGTTAGTGGAGCATAAGGTGGATCCTCTCACTGTTAGAGTGTGTGTGCAATAAAAAGACTTTATGAGAAAATGGAATGGGAGACATCTACAATGTTTGAGAGCATTAGCTAAGTGGGTTTTTCGAGGCATTACCTGTGTCTCAACGTCGGTTAGCTTGCGCGTCTGTTCAGCCGTCTGAGAAAGAAGGTTAGTGCCCATTTCCAACATGGCTGCTGTGTGGTTGTGGACGGCGTTCTGCTGCAGTTGAGCCATCTCTGTCTTCATGCTCTCTTTGATGTAGTTCTCAATCTGCACCAAAAAAAAGGTTGCAAAAATAGGACTAGAGATTACAGACATACGGAACACAGCACATGTTTTACAGTATACTTCTTATCTAACATATTCACATGCACAGGATGCCATATAATGTACCTTGATCAAGATACAATCAAAATCAACATTCCTTTGGTCGCATACTGGAAATATTATTATGTACATCTGAAGTAATGCACAACAATTTCTTTCTTCATTTGAGTAGCACTCATGTATAGAATTGGTTTAGTCTAAATGCACAGTCAGATGTAGGTGGTTAGCCTGTGATGGAAGAGGCAGAGATGAAAAGATATTCACTGAAGCTTGTCTAGAAAGGACTCTTTCATGCATATCTCCTAACGCAACCAAATACAAGATGGAGGTTAGTGTTGGATATTACTCTTCTTATAGATTAACTATAAGGACCATTTGTGTAATGTGCTTGGATTCCTTACTTTATTTTCCTTCCGGTGAATTGTTTCACTAAAAGAGTGTTTTGTTTTGTTTTTCTGAGGCTCAGGTAGGTAGGTTGAGGTAATCCTACAAAATCTTACTTACTTTCTTGGACTTTGTATCCTTAGGTCTTATTTGTACAATGTTTTACATAGTTTTGTTCCCTTGATTATTGACTTATTAGATATCAAAAGGGCTAGTCTGTATATGGTTACTTTTGTTTTATAAATACATCTGACTTGATTGGATTCAAATTGTCCACTTGTTCATCTGGGTGCTCGCAGCCCACACCCACACCCACACCCACACACACCCACACACAACACACACCACACACACACACACACACCACACACACACACACACCACAGAGGTGTTTCAATAATCGGCCAGTGGGGAGATTCTCAGTTTGGCTTTGGCTCATCAATGGGCTGTTACAGCCATTTTTCAAGAACACATGGGCCAAGGCAAATCGGAGTCAAAAAGCATAATATCACATGCGTTGGTGTCCTTAGCAACAGTTCATCCTGTACTGAAGTTAAGGGCCAAATTAAACTGTTCACACACTAAGAAAAGAGTCTGTGGAGGAAAATGCTTCATTGCAAGTCACGAGATCCTTCCACAGAAATCAGCTGGTCACAGTACGTAGTCTCAATTCATCTTTTCATCCGTCTGTAGGTACATAACCATTACACCATCGTGTTAGTCCTGAGGTCCGGTGATTTACCCCCACTGACAGTCTAGTCCAGTGGTTCCCGACCTTTCTGTACTGAGGTACCCCCACAGCTCTGTCAGATGAACTCACGTACCCCTTCATCGATTCCCAATGGATGTTCCAAATGTATGACACTTTTTTTTCATACAATTGAACCGTCAACATGAAAGGGGGTTTGGTCAGCATTCTTCTGGGCTTGCTTGCTAACTAGTTTTCACACACTTTTTTTTAATAACTGCAACATGAGGTGTTAAGACTGACTAGTATTCTTTTAATCAAATCATAATTTCTATATTTTTCCTGATTAGTTGAGTTACTCTACAATCTTTCCATGTACCCCTTGGCAACTGTGGAAGCACCCCTCGTTGAGAAACACAAACTCAAATGGACCTGTATGTATTCCTATGAAAGCAAATAAATATCAGACAAACAAATAGACAAAATAATTCCCACTAGCTGGCCTTTTATGCTTGCCATGGATTTGAGTGAATTTAAAGTCAGTTAAAGCTTAGTACGATCTCCAATTGTTCAGGGCTTCCGATTATGGGCCCAATCTTGACAACGTATGTTGGGAGTGTCTCCAATTTACATTTGATCTAATGGTTAGATCAGTGAATTAATAAGTTGACAACGTTGACTGAATATAGTTCATTGTGTATGTATTGGTTTTGGATCGTGTTGGTGAACACAAAGTTTCTGAAACTAACAGAGCACTCGATATATCAGCATCTGCTGGCGCAATAAAATCTTGATTCATTTTTATACTATAGATATTTCTAGTAAAACATTTACTTGCAGAAAAAGAACAACCATTTTCCTGCTTTTATAAAGAATAGATGGATGGCAACAATTCAATTGATCCCAGGTTGACAGATAAAACAGTAGAACAGAGATGGATCTATTTGTTCATCTACAGAAACAGCTAGCTCTCAGTCATTTGAATAGGTCTGCCAAGTTGAATTAGCTTTTCAATGTAATATCCTCTCTTGGCAACAATATATATATCGGCCAGATTTCAGGCATGATAACGCTTCCCCTAACTGTGAACTACGCAAGGCTGATATAAGTGTCACTTTCCACATAACCTCCAATAGTCTGGCCTGAGGAATTGGAACAAAAACAGTGAGTCTGGATTCTAAAAATCTCAAGAAATGATGGATTACTTTGCCTGATAATGAACCAGAGAATCTGACTTTGGAAATGTTTTTTTAATCCATCTAGAAATGTAAAATATCTAAACCGTGTAGATGGTGTAGGTTGTTTATACGTCCTTTTAGGCCAAGGTTCAGAACTTCAATTTAAACCTCATTGCTTACAACAGCATCATTGCACTTCTGTTTACTGTGCACGCCACCTTGAGAGAAAAGGTAAGAGATATATGGCTGACGGAAACTTAAACGCCGCAATAACTTCATGGTTTGTGGCCTAGGGAATGTGGCTGACTTATGGCTGGGATCTGGTGGGGGTCATAAATGGAAAGTACCAAAGAGAAGTAAGATTACGCAAACACGCCCAATCATCTAAAATCACCACTCAGGAAACGTAAAATGGCTCTATGTGGGTGTCGGGCTATTTAGATGGTTTCTAACCTTGGCTCCAATTAAAATATGTGCTTTTCCAGTCAGTGAATAGCAATAGTAACAATTGTCAGGAATGAAAGCAAATAGGCTTTTTTGTTGTCAAAACTGAAATGCAAATTTGGGTCTGTTGGGAATGGGGTTGGAATGGTGAAATAAATATGAGTGCATAATAAGAATGCAATGGTTGTGGTGCTTTTTTAAGACACAGGGTTCTTATGCAAATTACTGATTTTCTCCAGGATCTATTTTAACTAATGTTTCATGGTGTTAAACTGGAACCAATTCATGGTGCTGGTATGTCTGTCTATGCATTTTCATTAAGAGAGGGTCAAAAAAAGCAAAATGAGATGACAAAACTAAGTGGAATAACCTCCACAAGATTCAAACAATGAAGTAAATTCAAGCTTTCAGATATAAAGGGGGTAAAAGAAATGTTTAAACTGCATCTTTAAAGTAAATGTAATGTAAATGTAACTTCTGCTACAAATAAGCCAGTGAGGATGAAGTGAAAAGCATGATATGATGCTCAATACTGTAATGTAACAGCACCACAAGTGAAGAAGAGTCATAAAGTTAGGCAACACTATTCACCTTAAGTTTGCTACAATTAGTCACCATAAGGTAGTAGGTAGGTTTTTATTTGTAGTAGTAGTATTTGTAAAAAGATTTTGTTCTTCTTTCAAAAGTCTGACTTTGAAATGTAAAGTTAAAAACTAAATACTTTTGTAAATTCCCCTCTGTGTGCGTACATTTCACACTTTGAAAATCAAAGGACATTAAAATAAACTCCATTTTCATCACATAAAAAATCTATTATAAATTTATAGGGGACATTCCTGAATGTGCAATAATACCAGGTGCTGCATTTAGAAACAACTAAATCTAGCCTATGGTTTCACAAAATCACTGTTTGCTAAGTGAGAGTCACATGAGCACAAGTTTATGTTTCCCTAAGTGCTACTTTACACCAAGGCATAGAGGTTTTAAGTTGGTGTGTTTGGCTCAATCTGGCTTCATGTGAACTACCTGTGACTTTAGTAATGATGCTGCCCGACGTCAAAACAACGGCAATCCATTAGTAACTTAACTGCACCCTCCCAATGCAGCATACTGCATGTCCATACTGGTCCGTTCAACTTTTATGAGTTACAATTGAATGCAATCACTGAACAAGGTGCCTTGGGCCGTCTGGACCATAAATGACAGGCTGTACAACATAAAGCATGTAGCAGATTTTATGAGCATAGAGACTGTTCATCATACAGAGAGACATTTGTTCACAGGCAAAAAGGCACAAACTCCGTTGTCTGAGATCCCCACCATACTTACATATTCTGTACATTGTCATGGTGCAGCTGCTAACTTCCCATTGCTTGAGAGCCAAGAACATGATAATCCCTCAAGATGATACTCCCTGCTATCACTGTTACAGATTACTGCAAATGTTTACCACTTTACTGACATTTAGTCATTCTAAAAGGGGGTCTTGATCTTTTTCTAAACAGCAGCAGGGGGTGGTGCTGAGAGACACTGTGAGAGTTAGAAATCAGTGAGTCTGGACTGTATAAAACACTTACTACTAGAGCTCTGTCACATCTCTGCTTATCTGCTGGCGGTCTGGTTTCTGGGATGCATCCCTTACGCTCAGACCTGGATTCATTTCAAACCACTTTAATGGAGTAGAGCATAGGTGGCTGTTACCCACTGTCCCCCATCCCCCAAAATCAGCACCTCCTGGTGTGTAACAACCAACGTACACCAGCGGAACACACTCACGCCTTCTTATCGCCAACAGACAATGAAGGGTACATTTGACACCCCTCTTTTAAACCTGGGTCTATAATTCACTCTGGTAGGGCTTTAGGAGGTGTTATCCTGACTCACTGCCCTGTCTCTCTTCAGTATTTTATAATATAGATATGGGCAACCTCTGTACGTATTTTTGAAAGCTGTCTTACTTAGTCACTGGCCTGTTTTGTTTTTAAATCCATCTTGAAGCTGTTTTAAAACTCCCTGTCTTAAACTCTGTCAAGATTAGGTGAGTAACAACTCGGGCTGAACTCACAGTTGGCCTCTGTGACCTTTGCCCCTGTGGCCAACATCCAGGTCTTTACTCAATTGCTGCCACATTTCTTTTTTGTCTCATAGAATCTCTATAGAAAGAGAGAATGGCAGGCAGGCAGGCAGGCAGGCAGGCCGGTAGGCCGGCAGGTAGGCAGACAGACAGACAGACTTAACTCTGAAATGGGTATTTGAACCATTCGCACAACAAATCCCCCAAAAAACAATTTTCTAATCATAGACTGGCTATTGTTACTCCAGGCCTGACATACTGAGAAAAAGATTTCTAAACATAATGAAGCGGTGTGCATGGATCAGCCAAAACCAGTATTATATACATATTATATTATATATTATATTACAAGAGTGTGTTTATCCAGTCATTTAGCACAACATCATGTATGTAGCCATCAAGAGCGTTCAAGTACATTTAAGGCCTAGATTCTTGTCAGTTGAAAACAGTAAAAAGTCAGTGTCCCTCATTTATCAGCCTAACGTAGAAATCAGCGCAGATATGAGCACAGAAATCCTCTTACGACAGGCTTTACGAGGAATTCATTCACACCAATCAGAGCGTAAGAATTATCGTACGTTGATAAATGCAGTGGCTGGAAACGATCGTAATTTAAATATCACGCCCCAATGTAGTCTCGGTTTTGAGGCCACGCCCCTACTGTTTACAAAATGGCCAGACGTAATCCGGCTAAGAAGCAGCACTTTCAGTGGTGGAGATTGAAACCCTGACATCTCAGTTTAATTTGCACTAATATGTGTCCTATTAGGCAGCCTAGAAACTGGTATTAGGCTGTAGGAAGAATGCGGAATAGAAAGAGATCACTGATGCGGTCAACAATGTTGCCGTATTAAATCGGACTCCAGCTGAACATTATTTAATTTATACATTCTTGACATATGTATATTATTAATAGTAAATTATTTATATATATATATATATGTTTTACATGTAGGCAATATAAGCCTAGGCTGATGACCCTTTTTTTAAATTATAAAAGAATTTGAAAAATAAATCTGCAATTGTCATCATTGTAGACTTCATATGTGCAGTGCAAGATTGGAAAGCAGACAGGCCTGGTAACAGTAAGTAAGGGACGTGTAGCTAAGTGAATGGACAAATATTATCATACTGTACAGGGTAGAAACAGGGATCTGTTGTGAGGTGGGTGGTCCAGCCCCTGCTTCATCTCGGCTTCTCTGTCCGAATACGGCTGACCAGGGCTTCCCTCGGCCAGATAGACTGACTGCCATCTGAAAAACAACCCTGCTACTGCCAGCACCCGCCACTCTCTTTTCTCCTCTCTTTCTTCCTTCTTTTTTTCCCCCCTTTGTCTTTCTGTCAAGATGCTATTTAGTTGATGTCCTTTACGTTTTCGGTTGTGCATTTCCACATGATGAGCCGTGTGTCCACAAACTGAAAAAAACAACCGTTTCTCTGTATAAATTACTGGGTAAATCACTGTGCTTACTGGGAGGTGCCAAAGATCAATTAGCCGGTTCAGAGGCACAGCATTTCAAAGGTTTTCTGTCACAATGGTTTGTCAACAGGGCCTACAATGAAAGAAAGTGAGAATATTCAGCCAATGTTTGTATGGAAAAAACACGTCAGAACCTCCAACCCATTTAAGGCCAAATTGATTTTCCATATTCAGTTTGTTAAATGTGTGTGACCAACATGGCCGTTTAAATCATTATTCAGTTTTAAGAGTTTAAATAAACCACAAATTGTAAAAAAAAAAAAAACAAGAGTGGAAAATGTGATGTTAAATTTTGATGTGTTGAATTTTTCAAATGATTAATGAGCTTCGTAAATGGCCAATTTACTTCAAGTTACAACAATAGAAAACCACAATAAAATAACAAAGCATGATTTCAAAGAAGTCTGGGTAAAATATCAAGAATGTAGTGCAAAATCATTATTTCAAAATATAAATTGGCAATAATGTGGCTCAAACCGCAATTTCAGTGTTTATTAAGATGAGGTCAAATATTCAAAAAATATAAAAGCCCTGAGAAATGAAAAATGACTGGATGTACTCTTTTTTTAGTTTCTTTTCCTTTACTAATGACACATTTCAAAATCTGAATATGGAAAATGTCCCATTTGATATTTTACGCTTAGCTTTCTTCTATATGAAGACTAACATAACATCACTAGCAGAAATTACACTACATGAATGTAGCTTCTAGCTGAAGAGGTCTTTTTAAATCAAGGACTCTGACAGTGTTATGTCTACGAGACAAACCTTCTCTTAGCATCAAATAAGAGATGGACAACATGTTTTGCTTGAACTTGAATTCTTTAGCACTCTGGAGCGGGTGTGAGCACATCCAACAGAAATGTTTGCTTTTCTGTTATTGACATTGATACCATAGTGTGGACACTTGCTTGTTTTTACGATCAAAATTCATTCCGGAAATGAGTTTCCAGAGTTGGTCCAGATGGGGATAAGCTATCTTCTGACCAGATTCCAGTAGCAACACCTATAACTCAAGTCACTGGTCGGAGGTTGCTTTGAAATCTCTATAGACAAATGCATGAAAGTGGGAAAAAATCTTTTTTTTTAGTTTTTCTCAAAAGCATTCAAATATATTGTACAGGATTTGAGCCAATCATTCTGACAATAATCCTTGTAAAGGGAACATTCCTGCACCCAATTTTCCCTAATAAAACCATGGGCAGAATTTGTTAGCAAGCTTCTAATTTTTATCTTTTATAAGCTGTATCAACACAATATTTTTAAGTTTGCCAAACTACAAAATGGAACAATGTACATTCTGCCAAAGATGTTTTAAAAGTTGCAAAATTAGGTACTAGAGCAAAATAGGAGCGTGATGGAGCGGAAGATAAGGCGACTCTCCTACATTTTAAAAATCCTCTGAGCTCCATCCAAAACCCTCACGCTCCGCTCACAAGATATTAGGTACATCCCATGTCCCTTATTTGATGGCTCCTGGGTCCTTAATCCTTGGCTGAACAGGGAAGTGGTTTTGTCCCTCATCAGCGTAAATTACTTAAGGGCCCATTTGACCCCTTTCCAGACAATCCTGGCTCAAACACTGTACTAGTTTGACTCGTACTTTAAGCCAATGCAACCATAACAACGTCTTGTGGTTTCTTTTCATGTTAAATAAAAATAAATACTGTACAGTACAACTTAAGCATGAATGTATATTTTCACAAATCCTTCAGCTACAATTGTGCTCTCTGATGTCAAAATGGGCACAAAAATTAATCCAATTAATTATGCGTATCAGGCCGTATGGGAGAGGAAGTACTTGCATTCACCCAAGACATGGGAATGCGTAACAAAACCCAAACAACCAAACAAACTCGGACCTGCTCACTCACCCAGAGGTCTTAAACAGCGAGTACCAGCAGAGGGGCAGTCTGAAGTTCATGTGACGCATGTTGTTCAACATGGGAATCTTTCAACAGGGACACATCCGGGCAGCAATGCCCCGGATGATGGCTTTTTTGTGCCAATGCTACAGGCCATGTCAGTCTGTCCCTTTTACTAAAGCACACAGGGATACCACAAACCCACCATCCCACGTAGAAAGCAATTACATCCAAATATTTGATATAGCATTTCAATGTACGCTCAAAACATCACAGCAGGGGATTCCTCTGCCAAAAAGATTTAGAAGTAGATGCAAAAGGACATATTTTGTTTTAAGCTCAGCCATGACAGAAACACTAATGCTGTATGTTAAACCTCCTAGACAGGCAAAACTTCAGGGAAAAAATGTTTCCAGTGTTCCAGTTTCTGTGCCAGCACCACTATCTATCAAGCTGGGTGTCTTTTCTAATCAAAAATGAATGGGCGTTTAATGACAAGGGCTGTTTCCCTTAACGTCACTTTCATGTTTATCTTTCATGCTAACATCCCATTAAGCGAGTACTTCAGAGTTTATAAACCATCCCTGCAGTCGTCCAGGGTTACAATCACCACAGTGAATGCCAACCACAGCCTTGCAGTTTTTCTCACTCTCTTTCTGCCCATGTTTTGCCCTCCCCCTTCTTTCTTTACGATCTCTGCTTTGTATTGCTTCTATCAACAAAGAAAGACGAATTGACGCTATTGCATCAGGCCAAGATTATGTTACTCACGTCGAGTCATTTTCCACTCTCCCGCTGTTGCTTTTGCTAGGGGCTAACACACACCAGCCTATATATCAATGGTGCCTACATGAGGCACTTTTGAGTACAGATGGTGGAACATTAAGGCAGCATAGAGCATGTATGCATGTGGGTCTAAATTTCTCCTAAGTGATGCTAAAGCAACACTGGATCTAAACAAAAGAGATGAGAAGGAAGACTGGGTACATTGGTCCGACTAACATCTCCAGATGGAGCTGCTTCAATCTGACCTGTGGTTTACTACTGCTGTCGGAGAGGGAAATAGATGCTGCGGTTGATGATAAAGTGTAGCTCACAGCCACTTTTGTATCACTGCCATGCTGCAACATTAGAAACATTTGTTGCTGCCTGACCTTCAGCTGATGATGGATGAATGTGCATGTTTGTCTCTTTATTTTGTGTTGCTCGATGTGATACAGCTCTTTCTAGAAAAGCCGCAGGATAAACATATTTGTGAGTCATGCATCTGAGTTAGTTGAAACAAGCATGGCAATTTGACTGCAATTTGTCAGACATGCTATAAATCATCCAAAAAATGAATATTTCTGTTGGGAGAGCTAAATAAGGCAAAATTAGATATCAGGAGGATTTAGAAAAGCACAGAGGACACATGTATGTGCGCTGTATGTATAATCCCTGGACTTTCATGTGCCCAGGTTTCTGTTTTTTTTTTTTTCATTTCTTAGGCTGATGTGCACAAAGATGTGTGTATTAAAGTCAAAAGCAGAGAATGATGAAAGTCAAGTGTAACTAAAATAGGATCATTATGTTCAGACAACAAAGCAAAACATCTTAGCACATCACCCAGGAATTTCTACAGACCTCCTTAGTACAGTTATGAATATAGCCATATCTCCACCAAACACAAACAGCCTTACAATCTCATCCTGTAGTCCCATGTACCGTAGGGGTGTAAAATATGGTGGAACTACCAATAGAATAGACATTTTCCTTACTTTTCCAATCTCACCTCAAGGTCACTTTAGTGGAATTTTTGATCACATAACATGTTCTCTATCAGTTTTCCCAGTTGTCATGGAATTATAAATGTTTAGATTTTCTTTTCCTTTTTGCAATTTCAGGACGTTCCAGGTTCTAAATGGACCTTCGGATTAAATTTGTTTCTGTGAACAGGTCAAGAATAAACTTTAAAAACTGAACTTTTAAGCCAACACGAATGAGGAGGCTTCCATGACAAACTACATCTGCTGGTCATGAACATATAATATGATCTAAAGCTCCAAAACAGCCATTAAGTGAACCTTTAAGGTGAGATTGTCAACTATTCAACAGTTCAGGACATTAGCTGTTTACTACTATGCATAAGTAAAATGTCTTTATTCAAGCACAAATGTTCAGATACACTTGCTGTAAAATGAAGACATAGGTTTTTGACATAGTTCAGAAAGGCTTTCTCTGGTTTGACATGTGTCTTGTGCTATTCTAAACATAATGAATCAATAAGATGTATACATCTACATTCATAACAAAAGTGCTGTTTGACAGTCGCTGAGAAAATGTGACAGGCTCTTTTCTGTCAGAGCTTCACCTTATGACTGTATGAGTCCAGAGAAGGAAGGTCTCAGTGATCCTTCTAAGGCCATCAGTTAAGCTGAAGGTCATTTCATCCAAACACAGACTCATTTTTAAGTCAAACAATGTCATGCACAAACACACGCAGAAATGGCCATTAGTGTGACACAGATTTGTCTGTACACACGTGCAGAAATACCCAAACACACAGACCTCTGGAGGATTTTCCTCTACATCTCAGAACCACTGTAAACGTCATTTTAAATAAACTTCAAGAAGCATTTGTGAGCATTTGTAATTTGGTTGTAAACGCAGACCCAAACAGCACATCCATCTGTTGGATCAATGACATATTTATGAGCGACTTCCTGTGAGGTTACCGTACAGCAGCACATTTTAGGACTAGACTGTCGGCCACTGTGATACACGTGTAGTCTGGGGAGGAGATAACTAAAAGAAGACAATACCATTTTTTGTATCGTCACTGTTACAATCAATGGTACACAAAACGAAGGTTAGATCACAAAACCACCTAATTAAACAGCCACCTTTCATACTTACAGTACCAACGAACAATATCAACACATATTGCTATAAAAGCCTCATGTTATCTTATTAAAGAATAATCCAAATAAAGTTTCTACTTCATGGGGTATATACCAATTTTAAATTAAAAAAAGAAAAAGCTAATACCTTAAGTTTAGGTACCGAAATTAGTATGAGATAGGGACGTAACAATACACTAAACAATTCGCGATTTTAAGTTCACAAAATGATTTTCTCCTGATTTCTTTTAACAGAATGAAATGACTATTCCTAAATAATAATAAACTATTCCTTTATTTATATAAACTGGGCAAAACAGCAGATGTGTCCTTTTATTAAAAGTGCAAGTGAAAGTTTTTTTAAATCTTAAAATAAAAAAAGAAAGATTAAAGAAAGGCTTGTTTATTGTTAAAGCCATATGGTTAAATTTTAATTATTTATTTAAAATGTCCACCCATCCATCTTCGTCAGCTTATCCGGTATCGGGTCGCGGGGGCAGCAGCTCCAGCAGGGGACCCCAAACTTCCCTTTCCAGAGCCACATTAACCAGCTCCGACTGGGGGATCCCGAGGCGTTCCCAGGCCAGGTTGGAGATATAATCTCTCCACCTAGTCCTGGGTCTTCCCCGAGGCCTCTTCCCAGCTGGACGTGCCTAGAACACCTCCCTAGGGGGGAGCCCGGGAGGCATCCTTACCAGATGCCTGAACCACCTCAACTGGCTCCTTTCAACGCGAAGGAGCATCGGCTCTACTCTGAGCTCCTCTCGGATGACTGAGCTTCTCACCCTATCTCTAAGGGAGACGCCAGCCACCCTCCTAAGGAAACCCATTTCGGCCATTTGTACCCTTTTTAAAATGTTTTAATAATTTATTACAACTTATTTTCCAACAACATCGAACGCAACCCAAGCTTACGGAGCATGAACCAAACACAACACTAAGTCCCGTCGCTGAGGTTTATCCGATTAACCAATTCGTGATGCATCGTTACATCCCTAATATCAGGCAAGAAGAAGTGTGATTTGTGCATCCAGTCTGCATCTTTACCAAAGCATACAAAACAAATGGTGTGCAGCCGGTGTTTTCTATCAGCTAATCACCTGCTCTGACATCACTGACTGGAGTGTCACCAAAACTGCAACAAGCTGACAGGATGAAGGAAAAGAAATGTGATGAAAGGTCAACAATGTGAATGATTCTATGAGGATGAGGACCTATTCTGTACTATGTTTTGAAGGTGTTTTTTTATTTTTGGGAGATAAACTGTATAACACACTTGACTGTGTCACGTCTGTATTCTCTGTGCCAACTCCAGCCCTGGTACTGAATGTGAGAAGCCTGGCTCGGTGCCCGGACGAGGCAAACACACGTATGGAGTGCGTTTTCAAAACATGTATGTTGATTTGTGGGGGTCTGGTGTGTATGTGCGTCTATATCTTTGTATGGGTGAATATGTGAATGTGTGTCTCTGCGCAGGCTGAATGAGGTGTCACATCAATTGCAGCATTTAACCAGTAAAACAAGACCTAACTCACGCAAGTGTCCAAACCACCAACAGAAAACCGAGACGGGGCTATAATAAGACTGCCATTCTGCATAGTTCCAGACTGTCTACTATTACGATGTGTGGGTCTCACGTTGTAAGTTAATACATCACACAATAGTCACCCTTAAACTCTCCTCTCTCATCCACACAAAAGGACAAAAAAAATTAAACAAATAAGTGAGGTAATTTCTGGATTTGACACGGAGGCTTCAAGAACAGGGGGCTCCTATCCCACACCACAAGAACAAAAATAATGGAGCCAAACTTAGGCAAGGGAGTGAAACCATTTATTTTTTACCCAGTGTTTTGCACTCTGTCCCTATCTCCTTTCACCCTTTACTTTCCACAACTCACTTCTACAGGCCTTTTTCAGATTCAAGCATCTCTTTCATTCATCATTGCAACACTAAATCCGCAGGGCTAAACTCCAAGAAAAGGTGAAACGGTTTTGTCCTCCGGAACCTCTGGAAGGCTCCCCAGTGTTGACAGACAAAGACATCCACTCAAAAAGCAACATCTGTCGGGGAGAGTCGAAGAGACGCTGTGGGGAGAGACGGCCTCAGAGACAGCATGGGGGGAAGCTTCAGGAATTTTTCTCCCTGCTTTACAGACTTTACAAAATGAACATATAGAGATTCAAGGGGATCAAACAACACAACTTGCAGTAAACTTCTAAATTTCTTCTAAACATTAATCAAGTCCATGTTGCGAGAGCATTACAACTTCTGATTTTTCATTCTCCTGCTCCCAGCCAGAGCCAGCAACACTTACCAATAGGTCCAGGTCTCTTTTGGACTGGATCTTGGTTACCCACCCAAATAGAATTTCTCATTCTGGTGTATTACCTGATTGTTTTAGTGATCACTCAATCGTTTTTTGTGTTTGGAAAATAAGATTACCACGTCTGCTGCCTAAAGTAATTCGGATAAGACAGTGTAAAAAACTACATACAGAGGCTTTCATCCAAGATTTATTAAGCATTAACTGGGCTAGATTTCAAATGATCCCTTATGTTGAAGACGCATGGAACTATTTTCTTTCAGAGGTTTTTAAAGTCATAGATAAACACGCACCTTGGACATCAGTTAAGGTTAAGGGTAGTCATTTACCTTGGATTGATAGTGATTTAATATATTTATTTAAACAACGAGATAAAGCTTGGGTCAAATACCGAAAGACAAATGATGATGCTGATTGGTCTAAATACAAGAAATTAAGAAATGTTTGTACTACTAAAACACGGAATGCAAAATCAAATTACTATAAGCACTTTTTATCGGATGATTTTAAAAACCCTAAGCAGTTTTGGAAGAAACTTAACTCTTTAATTAACAATACCAATAAAAATCTTCCTACTAAACTTAGAATAAATAATGACATTATCACTGACCCTATCTCTATGGCCAATGCCTTTAATCAACATTTTTCTTCTATCTGTTGTTCTCAATCATCTGAGCTTTTTCATTCTAGTATAACAAATATTGTGAATGATAGTGCATTTTCATTTTCAACAATTAACCCTTTTGATGTCCAACAGGCAATCTTAGAAATAAAATCCTCTACTGGGGCTGGTCCTGATGGTCTGGATATTAAGTTCATCAAACTCTCTGCTCATGTTCTTGCATTTCCGCTTTGTGATTTATTTAATTTATCACTTTCCACCTGTGTAATCCCATTAATGTGGAAATTTGCAAAAGTAACACCACTACATAAAGGTGGGGATTCACTTGATGTTAATAACTATAGGCCAATCTCCATAATCAGTAATGTAGCAAAGATATTCGAAAAACTTATTTTTAAGCAATTGTCTAAATATATTAATGATTTTTCTATTTTGACTCCAAATCAATCTGGATTTAGAGCTAATCACTCTACAACAACAGCTCTTACTATATTTACCAATGATATTTTTTCTGCGCAAGATAACAATATGTCTACAGGTGCAATTTTTATTGACCTCACTAAGGCGTTTGACATGGTTAATCATTATATTCTTCTTGATAAATTATATGCTATTGGTCTTTCCAAATCGGCTGTTCTCTGGTTTAATGCATATCTTCACTATAGACATCAAAGTGTGTCTCTTAATGCTACTCTTTCACAGTCTAGTATTATTGAAATGGGTGTCCCTCAGGGTTCTTCCCTAGGGCCCCTTTTATTTGCCATTTTTATAAATGACCTTCCTCAAATATGCTTGACTGTCAGATTCATCTATATGCCGATGACACAGTTATATATACATCTAATATAAAATATTGAGAATCAAACCTCACTTCAATTTGATTTAGTCGTATTCAAACATGGTTATCTTCTAATCTGCTTTTATTGATAATAAGAAGTCTTATAGCATGCTTTTTGCAACTAGATCGCACACATAAGCAAAAAACTCTCTTGAGGTAAAATTTTGGATGGGACACCTTTAACATATGTTAAGGAGTTTAAATATCGGGCCTTGTGTCGATCCAACTACCTTTAGACCTCATATTAATTCTCTTGTGAGAAAAATAAGTTAGCTTAAGAAGTTTATATCGCTCAATTAATTGTTTTACAAAAACAGATCAGATTAAAATTATTACCCAATATTATTACCTAAAATCGATTATGCAGATGTTTACCAGAACACAGCTGAAACCAATCTTAAGCCTCTGAATGTGATTTATAATAGTCTTTGCAGATTTGTCCTGAGGTGTCCATTCAGGACGCATCATTGTCAAATGTATCAGTCGTTGAATCTTTTCTCACTAAATGCTCGACGTCAGTTTCACTGGGCAGTTTGTTCACAAATGTATTTTTTCAGATTACCCATTTTATCTGAAACACATTTGATTGTATCAATCATCCATAGTTGAGACACTGACCATCTTTTCTTTTCAGTACCACATATATCTAAAGAAATTGGGAGGAGAGCTTTTAAATTTAAAGCCCTTCCGATGGAATGGTTTACCAAGGGCTTTTAGAGCTCTTTCCTCCTTTCACCGTTTAAGATGTCTCTTTATATTATTTGCATACAAGCTGCAATTGTTTTCTCATACTTGATATTCATAATTGATAATTATACTTGATATTTTTATTTTATTTATTTTTATTTTTAGTTTTTGTTTGGTTACATGTATGTACACGTACAGTATGTATGCATGTATTTGTGTGTGTGTGTATATGAATATTGTAAGTAACTGGTGAAACGTATGTGCGCATGTACTTTATGTGTGTAACTTGTACATACTATATGATATTTTATTTATTTTCTTAAACTGTTATTATTATTATTATAACTATAACTGTTTTGTTTTTTGTTTAATATTTATGGTTGGAATGGGAAGGATATGGGTGATTTTGTGTGATGGAGAGCTTTTGTTTTGTTTTTGTTGTCAGTATGTGCGTATGTTTGGGGTGTATGTTTTTATTTTTATTTTTTTTTAATTTTATTTTTTATTATTCCCCTCAAGCTGTTTTGTTAATTGTCTTGTCTACATGTGAATGTACTGTATATTTTCTTTGCCCTTAGGGACCCCCTCGAAAACGAGATGTCACATCTCAAGGGATTATTCCTGATAAAGAATTTCTAACACTTGACATGCATTTTTTTTGTCATGCATTGTTATCTTTTCCTGGAAGAAAAGCAGCTGTAAAACACAAAAACAAAACAGTGACTGACACATTATTGTAAATCCACAATGTGTAGACGTTCAGCGGTAACCACCGAGAGGAGCTCAATTTCTCAAACTGTTTATTTTTTTATTTTTAATGCCATTTCAGTTCCCTTGACCTATATGAAACCTTGATTTACAGTGCACAACTTAAATGAACCTGAAGACTGGAGAAAAACAAATAGCAGCAGATACGGGTGAGTGATATAATCATCTGCTCGGTTTATCAAGTCATTTTTAAACAAAAATACAACAAAGATAACAGTCGGTTCTAAGACTGAAATAGGTCCAAACACAGTTTTGATTTGCTGCAGGCTGTGATAACACGACATTACTTTCCTACTGACTGCTCACTCAGATTGACTGTAATGTCTATGTTTCGCTATTATCGAAGCTATTACTATCTCATATTTGGCTCATAATCACTCAATCTTAGCAGCGGCAGAGATACAGCCATGAACCTTGTGCTTTTGGAAACTCTTATGACCATAACTTACACTCTCAGTACAAATGACTTCCACTTGCCTGCCCAAAATAATATTTTTATACTCATTCCCTTGTAAAAAGGTTTTGCTGTTTCAGCCATTTTAAAAAGAAAATATTTAAATGCCACTGTAGAATAAAATATCTAAATATCTTTTTAGAGCACTCACATTTATATTACACTAAAGCTATATTTATTATTTTATAATAACGATGGATCAAATTATCAGGTAAGGCTGATCATTTCTCACTTCTCTCTTCTCTGCAAGTAAGCAACTCGCTAATTAAAATGTTGACGTATTTAGCTTGAAGTCTGATAACTATGCAGTTGTTGGAGACCAGACAAGAGCTAAAATAGAGTGACTATTGGACTCACATTTAACGAAGACCCAGAGATAAGACTCTAAATTAAGGCTAAAGTAGCCCCGTGTGGTTATACGATTTGTCAATTTTGTGTTTATAACGTGTTTTGCTTCCTCAAAGTCGCCTAAAAAAATCAATTAAAAAAACGGTAATTTCCACACAAGAGTGACACGCTGCAGGGCACTCACATTCATTAAACCTCCGGCAACCAAATGAAGAAAAATTAGCTCCATTACAGGAGTGAATGTACTCGAGGGCACTTGGAAACACAAACCTATCAGAGGAAGCTCACAATTTATTCCACAGATGCATCAGTGGGTGCCAAGCTACAAGGTTTCAAGCAACAATGTTTTCAGAAGGGATATCATAAATCCTGCACACATTTTGCCAAATACATAACCTTATAATTAAAACAAATATAAATCCCCTATAAAGTGCCCACCAGAGAGCGATTCACTCGGATGAGTGATGGAAAAGGAACCACATGCTTGCATTATAGCGGCAATAAGGTAAACTAGACAGATTCAAGACACAGTGAAATTACCGAGAAACGTACTGCTTCATTTATTGAGCTTTGAAGAGACATAGGTGTACAATTCCTGTCTGTCCAAAATCAAAACCTCCAGCGTGTTTGGGACAACTGGCTGCATTGAAATATGATTTTAATGGGGGTCTCAAAACAAAGTGGCTTGCCATATTGAGCGTGACAAAACTACTAAATGCCCCTTTTCCTGAAAATCAGGAACATTAACAATGTTGGGCTCCGTTTTCACATCCATGTGGAAATAGAGGCCATAATGTTTTTCACTATTCCCAGGACATGCTAAGCACAGAGCTCTGTTTCCTTTTTGCATTCAGTCATAGTGAAAGTGCGGCCGAGACAACTTTTCTGGAAGCTGTTATTGGAGAGTGTCCTTTAGCAATTTCCATGGTTTCCTTTTTACAAGTTTTTGGGGTGAGGAATGAAGAGCTTTTTATTCCTCTGAGCATTTCCTAGCCTTTCTGCATCATCCGATTGTTGGTTTTGGCCCACATTATCAGTGAAAATAAACTCTCATAGAGGCAATCACCCCTAAAATAGATAACTTTCTCCTTGGATCCCCAGGCATGCTGTGTGGCCCTCTAATAGTACTAAGTAGAGAAACATATTCACCCTGTCTCGTATGAACTGCCAGTATGGAAGGGAAACAAGCTGCTGCCCACATGTCGGTATCCTTTTAAACCACTGTTTATGCAGCACATGCATGTTTGTCGAGAGGCAGAATGATGTGAATTTCACAGGGATAAGAAGACACTACCGACAGTCGTCCCCCCCCCCCACACACACACTGTTACATCTTAGTTTGGCACAGGCTGTCCTTCTCAAGAAACACTGCTCTCAACCATTTTCTACTGTCTCCACCAGGAGGGAAATGAGAAGATCTATTACTTTCACTACCAAGAACAGAAACTAAATTTGGCTTGCTGAACTTCCATCTGTGCCAAAATTTCATCGTCCTTGAAATGTTAGAGAAGTAGAAAGGATATTCTCAGACTGTGCTGTGAGATGCATGCTTCATCGTTTTGAACAATGCAACCTTTTCTTTATCTTAAATAACCCATCCATTCTCATGTTTCCAACAAGAAACAATGGTTTGACTGGTTTGACTGATCCGTCGACAGCTAGAGTAACAAGCACTAAAAACAATGTATGTTACACCAATCTCTTCATCAGGTCACTTGCTACACGTGAGTAGAGCTTTGATTCAAAACGCAATACCAACATTTTTGGTACACTTCTAAAGCGGTCAAGTACCCGAGAACTGGTATCAGGTTCTTAATTGCCCAGGTTTGTACTTTTCTTAATTTCTTATTTAGGGAAAGCTCCAGTAGCTCACTGTGTTCAGAAAACATTGTCTTTAATATTTGTTTGGCTTTTAATTTATTTTTTATTTTTTTTAAAGGGTTTTGTAGAAAACATTTACTTTCCTTGAAATAAGGTTCTTAAAAAGGCATAGCTATGGAAACTGGTATCAACCAAAACTCAGGTATGGAATTGGTACTAGTACTCAAACATTTGGAACAATAACCAGCCCTATATGTTGCAGAATTCATTTGAAGATTCAATGATCTCACTAAACTCTCGACAGGAAAGTGAATAAGCATATTTCCCTAAATGTCAAACTTTTCTAAAGCACATTTGAATCAGGCCCTGGGCTACATCTTTGACGCAATTTTTGGCGCAATTACATACAAAGTCAATGCAAAGATGTAAGTAGATGCAAATTCCCAGCACGAATGAGTTAAAATATTTTAACTTGAGTGAGAAATTTGTGGAACGCTGTGTCGTGAAAGCACAATCTGTGCTTAGGATCTCCTGATGTCCCGATGTTTCAGCGGAAATGATGGAACACATTACCATGGACAGTTAAAGAAATGTACCAACAGATCCCGTTGTTCTGGACGGAGACCAATGAAAGATATTAGAAGCACTTTTCCAGTGATGGCTGTGTGTTACTGTGCAACTGAGCTTGAAGACGTAGATGTGACGTGAGCAATGTGTCTGAAAGTTGTACGTCTTCCGGTAGCTGTGCCAAGAGAAAGCTCAATCATTCCCAATCTTGCAGAAACAGAGAGCGTGGGTATATGTTAGGAGATAACATAGGCACAAGCTAATTATTTCTAACTAAAATGCTAGTTAACATTAGTGATTAAACCTAAACAGCTAACGTAAGTCCAAACTGTCGGCGAGCTTACCCTGTACTATACGGTGATTCCTCTACTGTGCGACTGTAAGTCATGTGGTTATGACACAATCGTTTTCACAGTCTATTTTTACAAAAATGTCTGCTACGGAGCCATAACGTGAGCTACAAGGTAATTAAGCTTTATACATTATTGTTTCTTTAGAAATAAACAACTGACAAATAGTCTTTAAATGCTTTAGATGTAAAGTTATTCACTGTCAAAGTGTCGCCAAAATGAATGGCAGTCAATGGTATGTTAACGGCGGGTGATGGCTTGGTAGCATCAAAATGGCGCCATTGGGAGCTACGCTCAGAAAGAAGAGCCTTACCCGCTTGCACAACACTGTAGCTGTCTGGGCACTCAGAGCTCTATAGAACCTCATCATTTGGACAAAGACACAATGGCAAAAGAGCCTTCTTTGGGAAAAGTAAGCAGGAAAGTTGGACTACCTGGTAAATTCTGAAATGCTATGTCCTGTTGGGATTATAGAGCAGCTCCAATGTTAGCACAGGCCTGTACGATCCCAACTCCATCCAGATAACAAGCATTTTAAAAGTTGTTAGCTTCTTGACTTGCGGACAGACCGGATAAAGAATGAATTCAAGCTTTTTACAAACAGGAATCATGACTCAAACTTGTACTTTAAGTAGCGCTGGAAGTAGCAGACATCCAAACATAACGTTTAATTCCTGGAGAAGGCAGTAAACATTAACATGCTTTTTCTTACCGCCAGATAGTTAATCCGGACATGACGTTGTTTGATTTTCCGACGTAGCTGGGACTTCCACAGCAATAGTGGTTATTTTGGCCATAGTGATGTTGAAGAAAAAAACACCGGTGGTGCCTACAGCTCTACACTGGTGGGTACACGAGCAGTGTGATTAACGCAATTAAACAAAAATGATCCATATATAAAACCCATGATCAAACGCGAATGGTGCGACATAAATATTTTACTTAGCCTTGGTGTGCACACGCCATTAGAGTTGTAACGCAGCCAGTCTTTGGTTGACGAAGCTCTCACAAAGTACAATATAAAGACCACCATTTTATAAGGATTTCTCAGAGGATTGTCAACTTTGAACGGCACAAAATTGCATAGTGGTAATGATCTTTTATTGTTTTTATTGTATGTGTAAAGTAGCTTGTTTCCTGCTGCAGGTCAGATCCAAGCTTGTCCAAGTCTAGTCGTCTTGCAGGCAGGCCAGGGAAATAATTCTTGGACAAACACTAGGCACCTTTGACTGGTCAGGAATGTTATCAGGGTCCATATACTCTAACCTGGGTTGAGAAAGGAAAGATCTCAGTCTTAAAATGCTTCCCCAACAGCTGTTTGCTACATCACTCTCTGTCTACCCCCCACACTGGACTGAGCACCCAGACACAGGAGCTATCTGGAACAGTCTCCTCCGTCCATCTCTTTCATCAGGGCTGGCTGGAGCCACATCAGGGCAAGCTTTCTGTTAGACAAGCAGTAAAAATGCTGGCGTGATTAAGATAGATAGACTGGCCAAGACACTTAATCTTCAGTCCAATGAAAAATGTTAACTGCAACCTGATGTTCCCCCCATTTAGTGCAATTAGGAAGAATTACCACTGTGTTTAAGTGTCCCCTCTGAAATGTCTACGCCAATTCTTTTCTTCTGCCAATCTTTTATCCTAATTTTGTAAAAATGACATGCATCCAGAGAATCACACATTTTTTAGATATAATCAGCTACCTACTACATAAAATATGAACTTGTTAATATTGGATTTTCTTTAAATAAAATATAAATTTCTATTTGAAATAAAATAAAAAAATGTAATAAAATAATTTAATGAAATGTCTGCAACCCTGCAAAACCCCAGAGTGCCAGGAAAGAGGCATGATAGCGTTGGTGGTGATGGCAGACGTTTCCACACACACTCCCCTTTTTCACATGTGAAGAGAAAGTTACTTGAGAGGTCTCATTAGTCAAACCTTCAGTCCACCAATGCTGCCACTGAGTTTTCATAGCATCACATGTACTATCACGGACGGATGAGGTCCACTGAGCAAAGATAAAGCCAGTGTTATTTCACCCCTGGCCTTTCTTGACACATAGATCGCGTTTGGGAACCATGCATAAATGCACACAGTTTGTATGACTTATAGTGGATTGGTGTAGAAAGTCATCACTAATAAAAGGTGTAAGGCTTTATGTTTACGCATATTGGTGATGTATTGGACACACACACACACACACACACGTACGTACGTACGTCAGGGATATTAAGTCCAGTGACAAGCTGATATTTCACAGATTCTGACCTGTAAATTTAACAAAGAGATCTTCCTTGGATTTCTATCTGCTCTGGGGTTTAGTCAGATAATCTGAACTTGCAGGAGGGTGGAGCAGACTCCAACACTACACCTCCCTGATTACAAACTCAATCAACATCTCGCTGTAACATGCTATAACCAACGCCTCTATAATTGATGAGGATTTACTATTTCCTCCAACCTAAGGAGTGAAAAGTTTACTTTCTGAGAGCAAATGAAAAGCAGGCACGCAGCAGAGGAGCTCACACACATTTGGGAGGGCACGCTGATTGCTAGTGAACAGACTTGGGGTATTGATGAAGTTCAGACTGATCAATTTGCCGGTTACACTGCAACCCATCTAATCCATCGGGTGTTATCTGTGCATGCATTTGCAACGTAGACAAGAAATAAACCATTAGTGTTACACAATACGTCACAGATTGAACCTGCTAATCTTATTGAACAATATTGTGGAAAGTTGAGGACCGTGTTCTGCCAAATTTGAAAGTTTGTTTATTTGATTCATGTATTCAGAGAGATATTGAGAGAGTCTCGCTCTCTTTGGAGACACAAAGTCTCAAAGCTTAGAAAAGCAGAGTGCCTGCCAAGCCATATCAGTGATAGCCTCATGATTCGCAACATTTTAACATTACAGAAGAACCATATTTGAACATAGTAAACACCATGGTGGCTCTATTAATAAATTGTGAATTGGTTGTTCAAGAGTAATTAACTTGACTCATTTCATACCATATCAGGTCTTTAAAATGAGGATTATATTCTATACAAAAATCAAATATATGTATTTATATATTTCTTGCAAGTCTGGATTTTCAATTTATACTCACATATCCTTGACTTGAATAAATAAGGGAGCATTCTCTTTCTCTATCTTTTCCTCCTGTGAGTGTCTCTGGGGGACTTCTCTGACTTCCTGCCATTAAAGAGACAGCCCACTGGAGAACAGGGGGTGACTGACATATACTACCTCTGCTCTATGACTGGCGCTTGTCGCAACTCAGTCGGACATCTGTGGAATTTACTCAAAGGGTAACTTACTCAGGAAAAAACAGTTAAAATGTAGGAAAAAAAATTAGCTGCAGACAAGAGACACGTTCAAGATGCCTGTAAATCCGACAGCTGTGAGACATCCAGAACAAAAAGTTAAATTCAGAAAAAGTACACAGTTACATAACAACAGTTGAGCAGGGTTAATATAAATTGTGTTGCTAACTCTGTCTTCTAGATTATTAAATACACATTGTGTTATATGATAGAAGCTTTGTTTCTACAAATTGACAAATTATAAGAAACAAAGAAATACAGCCATCCTGCAAATTGACCACACTGTCATTTTGAGTTTATCCAATGATTTTAGAGGTTGACATGAGACCAAGGACTAATAGAAGAGCACATGATGTAATCCTTCCAGTTAACGCTCCGACCACACACACCCACGGAAACACAAATATACTGCAGCGTGACCACAATAAAAGAAACGGATCTGGTCTCATGCAGGGTTGTGTGGATGTGATTCAATACCCAACTTTTTCAACAAGGATCTCATTATAAGAGGGAAAATCAACTGCATTCCTATTTTGATCTGCCATTTGGAAAACATGAAGTGATAGCAAACAGCTGACTGTAAGTCCACTCTGTTGGTCAACTTTGTTTAGTGCTGCATTGAAACGGCCGAACCAGCCTTCTTACCTTCTGTAGCCACTGGGTATAATTCTCCATAATGTGTTCGAGCTGCTGGATCTTCTGGCTGGGAACCTCAGGGTCAGGTGGCGGAGCGTCCCTCTGGAGAGAGTTGGCGTTGTGCTGCGGGCCACCAGCTTTCGCTTCCCTGCAGGAGCTTCCTCTGGCTCCCTCTCCCTCAGGGAGGATGAACGTGTAGGTGCACTGGCCATGCTGGATCTTATGAAAACGTCTGTTGCTGTTACTACTTCCTCCACTACTACTGCTGCTACTACTACTGCTACCACTACTACTACTACTGCTGCTGCTGCTGCCACCTGTGCGGCTGGTTTCCGTCCCTCTCCGTTGCTCCCCTCCTCCGCAGCTCACAATCACCAGAAGTGCTGCCAGAGAGAGCATATGGCGGCCAAAGTTGTACCACAGCATCATTTAAGCCTGGGGTCAAGGTGGCAGTCGAATTAGGTTCTAGTATCTTTAGCTGCTTCTTCTTCTTTGTTAGGCTGGATGTTCCCTTTTAAAGCTGGATCAGAAAGTGGTTAGGAACATTGTTAGCCTGTGTCATCCATCCTCACATTGGACCTCCAGCATTGAAAGTCACTGCTTCTCTCACCACAAACACATGCTGTATTTCCAAAACTCCCTTAAGTTTTTGTCCTGGCAGGAAAGGTTGCAGACATGTCTTTCAGAGTGACAGCTTGGTTATAACACTTGATGTTCCTCCAGTGAATTAAAGCCAGACTGTGTGCACACATGTATCAATCTGGGCATTTAAAATAAGTGCCGGGCTAGCTGGGATGGTGTCGTCAGACCTCCCCTGGTCTCTCTGCCTTTCCTTCCTCCTCTGCTCTCTGACTTAACGACTGGGGAGAGTGAGAGAGACGCTCACTCTGAAGAATAGCTCTAAGCTTCCAGCACACTCTGCGCCTGCCCCTCGCAGAGCCTGCAGAGGAATGTGAGTATGTGTGCACGAACGAGAGTGTGTGTGTGTGTGTGTGTGTGTGTGTGTGTGTGTGTGTGTGTGTGTTTATGGCAGAAAAAGGACCCCAGCACAGAGGATGTGCTTAGACTATGAGGATCGGTTTACAGGCACTGCTGACTGCAGGCTCAAGTGGCTGACCTGCCTTTTTGCCTGTGTTGACACAAAAAACTAAACGTGTGTTCAATTTATCTGCTCCTGAGATGCAACTCTACTCCCTTCTATACTGTACAATGACAGGTGCTACATCACAAGTAGCCACGAGGGAGGCATTCTTCTAGGTATTTTTGTAGTCTAATTCTAGTCTCAACTTTCTTTTGTCTCTTAACAATAGAAAACCATCAGCATGGCAAGAGAGATCTTCATAGTTGTTTTCATCCTCTTCTTAAAAAGCAGTAGCTTTATACGTAGCTGCAGCTACGTATACGAGCTTCCACTGAGCTAAAACGGCAGTTATCGGGGCAAGTTTTAGAAAGCCTTTATGCCTCCTAATAGACACAATTTGCAGAAAACATGTCTGTGCAACATGAACACACCTTACGTGACAACAAGATGCGTTTTCAACTCAGACATTGTTTAAAGGGTGGCTCAGTGGTAGAGCGGTTGCCTGCCAATCGGATGGTTGGGGGTTCAGTCCCATGTCGAAGTGTCCTTGGGCGAGACACTAAACCCCGAGTTGCCCCCAACGCTGTGCATCGGAGTGTGAATGTGTGTGAGTGTTTATCTGATGAGCAGGTGGCACCTTGTACGGCAGCCTCGGCCATAGTGTGTGAATGGTGAAGGTTTCCTGTATGATAGAAAAGTGCTTTGAGTAGTCGTTAAGACTAGAAAAGCGCTATATAAATACAGCACATTTACATTTAAATTCACCTACCCTGGTCCGTCTTGATCCTACTTGTGGCTGGTAGCTGCTAGCTCCAAGCTACCGTCTGGTGAGTGTGTTCAGCCAGGCTTTCACAGAGCGTGGTCCTCCAGAGGACAGGTAATGGCTTCACGACGAAAACTCGTCCTCAAAAATAGGTAATTGAGCGCTGCAGTGGTTATGACTTTATCAGTGACTATGTACCTAAACGGAAATGGGGCAAATTATGTATGTTGCACAGTGATATCATTAGAGAAGGTATATAGTCTTGCGCTGAAGTCCCGTTGTAGCAGGAAAAGGGGAAACAGCGCTCTGCGCTATCGTTTTTTTAGGGGGGAATAAACTTCAAGACATGACATGATCTGTCCTCTGGAGGACATAGCCACACCACCGCCACTCCGTGGATTGTTGTCAGGATGATTATCACAGAAGCCTGACTGAACACACTCACTGGACGGAAGCTAGGAGCTACCAGCTACAAGCAGGATTTAGACAGGGACGTGGGTTGTTACGTAAGGTCCCTGTTCATGTTGCACAGACATTTTAATTGCATTTTGTGTCATGAAATCATACTCAATATTTCTGTTATAGCCATTAAAAGCATTTGCATTCATTAGTTACCTCTCAATTAAGTGGTTACCATCATCAGTGGCAGAGTCTGCATGCACATACTTAATGAAATTCAAAAGGACAAGGGTCTGCGAATGCACACCTTAAATGTGAGTAAGTACATGTATAGCAGCAGCAATTTATAAAGAAAATAGCAAATGTGGATTATGTCTATACTACTAAGGAAATACAGTTGCTCATAGTCTTGAGCAGCTCCCAGTTATCAATAAAAGAATCATTTTGAATGCTTATGTTATTCAGAGTTCTTAGCATTACCAACAGCAACCAGAGGGGCCGCCAAATCAACCTGAACTGAAACCCTCTTAGAGTACTTCACTCATTTAACAGTGAATCCATGTTAAAATTGTTGGCCTCTAAATGGACAGCTTCAAAAACAATGTATTAAAGTTAATTTAGATACTATTTGTTTTTTTATACCAGACTGCAAAAAGCTCCACTCTGTCTTTCGACCCACTATATCTCATGTACAGTATGTCTCTATCACACATACACACTCTCTAGTGTTATGTTCTCAAGAAAACAAATGTGAAATCCAAGAATGAGCATGGGAAGACGGAATGTGTCTTCATCATTAGGCCCAAAGAAGGAGCAGATCGAGGAAACAGTGCTGAAAGGCTTTGGGTCAAAGGTCAAGTATTTGTTGTGGAAAGTACAATAAAATCTCTGATTTGGGGCGACACAGCTGTCCGAATTCTGGCCGGACTTCAACATTTCTCTCTCAAAACATCTAAATCTGTGTGACAGTGCATGTGCTTAAGTGTGCACGTCCTTCTATGAGCGGCATTGTGCACACGTGTTTATTGTCTCCATCTGCCTGTTCATGCTTATATACTTTACTAATACATCTGCATGCTCCTGCCTGTGTGTGTGTGTGTGCGTGTGTGATAAAGTGTGTGTATTCAGTGATAGCAGGGGGCTACAACACGTTGGGCCCTCTGTGTGGGAGCAGAGGGGCAGTGTGAACAAATGCATGAAGGAGACCCAAGATAACAAACCCCCTGAATAACCCAGACTGGCCAAGACACAAAGCATGTGCAAATATCTCTTGGAGCGCCTGTCTTTGGTTGACGTACTTTGCTGGTGTCTTAAAATCTGGGCGCCAGTTACTGTGTCCAAGGGAAACTAAGTGGGAGATAATCGGCACCTCTGAGCAAATGTGCAAAATAAAAACTACGCATCATGTCTATGAACAGCTACACAAAAAACTCACTGATGTACAACAGAAATAGAGAGGGGAGGTGTTATGGCTAGTCGTCTGTGAACGATATATTGACCGGTTTGCTAAACTCCCTCCCTGAACAGCAGCTGTAGTCGCAGTCAGCATGTATTTATCCATCTAATGCACAAGATGCTAGTTCTAAAATGAATCAGCAGGATTCATTCAAATGTTTTCAACTAGGGATGCAACTAACAACTATTTTTCGTTTTTTTTTTTTATTTGTATAGGGAAAAGTATGTAGCATAGACCTATGCCACACAACACAGCATTTATAGTCTAAGCTAGTTTGCAATGCACGTACTTAGATTTTTTTAAATACAATAACTCAACACTAACCAAATATAAAGCAGCGATTCGCAGGTTCAAACCTTTTTTTCTCTCAATAGCTACTTCAAAGTGATTTCACATGTGGTCCAGCTTCATTACAGAACATATTCTGCAAGCTTTGTGATTGGACAAACACTGCACTTTGTTTAAAATGCTTACAACTGATTTGTTAAAAACATTTCACATGTTCAAATTCAATTTAGTGTGATATGTAGCTCAGTCCAACTCACGGCAATTTGAGAAATCAGATAACCAACACAAAACAATTGCTAAGACGGCCACACACACACACACACACACACACACACACACACACACACACACACACACCAAACCACAACAAAAACCACCAACCACACACACACACACACACACACACACACACACACACACACACACACACACACACACACACGTTTGTTGTTTTAACATCCTGTTATGATGCATGTGCATGTTGTGTGTGATGGGAGTAAGCTACTGGGAGCTTGAATTTCATCTTGGGGATCAATAAAGTATCTATCTATCATGTGATTGATCCTCCAAACAGAAAACGCAACAGAAATTACCTAATGAAGATTCATGTGGGGGCATCTTACAGTTCCCGTTGGATGCACCACGCGATACAGAACCCAAAAGAGGGTTACTGAGGTCACTACTAGGTCACTGAGTACCTGGGGAGCCTGGCTATGGGGGCACTCATTTACTGTACACAAGTTTAAGATTAGCAAACTTTAAAAAAAAATAAAAGAAAAAGAAATTAACATATTTAATTTTTTAGAACATGCCAATGTATATCATCAAAAAAGGGTTTGTTATTGTAGGTGCTGCTTGTGATCAAGAAGTTACATAATTACTTGGATGTGAAAAGATCATAATGTGCATTAAAATATTTGCAGCATGAAATGGGAGGCAGTCCCTGATAAGTCTATGGATAATCATTTCATCTTATAATAATTACATGGATTAATCAATCATTAAATTGGATAAAAAGAAAAAAAGCCTGAAAATGAGTTTGAAATTTGTATTGTTTTCAGCATTCTATTAAAAATTACTTGTCTTCTTGTACCATGCCCAAAAACATTTACAGTAACATGCAACTCAATAATAGGGCTGGGTACAGAATTCAATCAAACATTTGTAACCAGCCCTACTCAATACATACCGTGTTGTTGATGTAAAAGGCATGTGGATGGTTAGCTTTTTCAAGCCTTAGCTTTACAATAGCTCCATCAGGAGCCGGGCAACATTGATCCATCACAAAACAGACAGAAAAAAGATGGAAGGTATTTGTGTCTTATTGGAACAAGTTTATGAGGAAACCCTTACTGTTTCTATTTATGAGTCAATAACTGAGTGGTTTAATCTCAGATATGAATTCTTACTGGAATTTAAATGTATTGAGAAAACAAACTTGGTGTTTAAACCTAAAATAGTACAATAATTTGCTAACCCTTGACGTCCCGTGCTGTCTATCCTGTACTTCCTGTCCCACACATACAGTATATCCTATGCAAACCGAGTTACAATAAGTAAAATGCAATAATCATTTTGCTGGTGAGAGTAAAGCACAGTGTGTCATGCCTCGAGGCAGCCTGCCTTCATGGGAAGCTGGCTTATGTTTTCCTTGTGAAAAGTTTGGGCGGAACTTTTGTATAACTCAACATCAATCCGAATGACACTGCCTTCCGCATGTGATCTAAATTTGAATATATGATGTGGGAACATAGAAGATCAGAGTTCTTAGATCTTTTTCCCAGTCGCTCCTTGTGTGGTGGCAGCTGCTAACAGGTTAAAGTCAAGCAAGCAATTTCCACTGGGGACAAAATATTTGTTCACCCAACTTTATACAGTTTTAGTTTGATTTATTGACTAAAGTAGTTTTATAGTTTACTTCTATCAAACTAGACATATTAGGTAGTGTAGGTGCATTACTAATACAGCAATTATTATTTATTATTAAAAGACACCCTGTGGAGTGTTTGACCACTAGCAGTGCTGTGGAGCACTGGGTCCCTTTTTTGTATGTATTCTGCACGCGCAAAAGGATGCACATAGACTCGCATGAGCATCTGGGGCTTGCAATTGAATTTACTGCCATTGGTTGTACGCAGTAAAATGCCAAGAAACACAGCAATCCGCCAGCAAAGGCAGTAAAAAAGAAGAAAACAATGCATGTGTAACTGCAGATGTCTGACATGTAACCTTTTCTTCGGTAGGGAATTGATGGGTTAAGAAACTTGTATCAATATCTGGGGTTCTCCAAAATTTCTTAGACCCAAGATCTTGCAGTCTGGTGTGGTCCCAGGTTGACTCGGATCTCTGGGTTCACTAAATTTACTACTTGTTCGGTAAGGAGATTTGCGATAGCAGACCATGCATAAGAGCAATAAGGTCTCCAGCTCACACAAACACACACTACCACTGGATTAGAAAAAATAAAAAGAAACAAATCTGTTTAAAAAGGGATATTAAACTGCTTTCCACGGTCATTTGATGAGTACAAAACAAAATGGTGATTGTTGTTAGTTGCATGACGACACATGTCAGTGGGGACTAAAGTGTGTCACAGCTTATTTATCTAAAAGGTGTCTCGGTTATCTTTGCTTTGAATGTTCCTTTAAAGTTGTAGCCTCGGGCCCCTTTAAAACGTCAGTTTTTTAGTCGATCAAAAATTATCTGAGACATCAAAAGAAAAGGTGCAAATAAAATGTAATCCTCCTTAGTTAAGTTTTCTTTGATATGGTTCCTACCTGGCACGATATCCAGATGTTGAAGATGAAGGCATCCACGAGAAGCAATGACCATCCGGGCAGCAGACCCAGCAGCTCCTTGTTGTCAACAGAAAGAATCCTGCTATAAAAACAAAACAACCCATAACCAATAAATATAATAAACAAACTAAGCTTAATTGTATACTTTTCATTTTGCGATCTCAATATCAAAATAATACATATCTTGGGTTTTCACACTTGTCCAGCTTTACATTTTCACACACACACACACACACACACACACACACACACACACACACACACACACACACACACACACAGATTTCCTTAAGTGCTAATGCTAGAGGTACTAAAGCTAGCTAACTAGATCAGCAGCTAAATGTTGCACTTAGCTTAGCTTCGAGTCCGCAATTAAGTAGCTAGTTGACAGAGTTGGATGCTGAACAGCTCATTACATCAACAATCGTTTACTTCACATGACGTGAAAGTTATATCCTGACTGGTTTTACTTGACCATATTCCAACAGTATAATAACACACCAAGTTCATTCTACAAAAACGGAATCTTATTGCTAACCAGCTAACGTTAGGTAGTTAGGATAATCGACCGTTAACGTAAATGTGAAAGAAACGTTCGACGATGTTCGTCCTGACCACAGTAAAAACTGTGGACTGTAAAAAAAATAGTAATAATAATAACTTCTCTTTCAAAGCCACTCTAATATCAGCTCCCTCCACAGTTCCACATATTAGCTAGCTAGCAACATTAGAAGTTTATTTTTCATCTCAGCCGAACTGAGCTTCTGACACTCACACACCTGTCTGGTTGGCGTGACGCCTTCATTGCCTGATGAGGCGTTTAGGGGACATCAAGGAGGTTTTATGAGAAAGCAAATGCATTCGACAAATTCGTTAAACCCAAGGATAGACATTAGTGTAACACGCTGAATATAAACATAACTTTTGTTTGTTTACAAGAAAACTCCACAGGGTACCATTAAGAAAAGTGCAACACCCATAGCCTGTTACTATATTCTCCAGACATCATTGTCTCCCCCCACTTTACCCCTTAATGTGATGCCTATGGAAACTACTTTTTATACTATAAAAAAATACCTGAAATTCATATCAAATAATTCCATTCCCTATTTGACATCTCAAAAATGTGTGACCCTCTCCATTTTGCTCTTTAATCTTCTATCCCTGGCCAGAATACAAAGAAAAACACTGTGGGTTATAGACTATAATGCAGTTGTCATGGGGGGAACAGGCAAAAAGCGTTCCGTTTGACTCGAAAGACAAACCTAAGCAACACATTCAGGCATGCTTGAATAGCTTTAGCTCTCTTAGTGTGCCCGTTTCCTTTTATCTCGGGAAATTTGAATTTGATTAAATGGCCAACCCAGCCAAATTACTGATGGCACCTTTTCTTTTGCCTCTAAGCATCCCCGTTTGTCATAGTGATGGTGATTAAAGTGTGTGTGCACACACACACACACACACACACACACACACACACATCAAACACAGTGTCATGGTAATGCTGAACCAGTGCCAGCATCTATCTCATTGAATAATTAGAGAAAGGACCTGTTTGCAATTGCTAATGTGTGTCATGTGTGTACTAGTCTCCTGTTCTGAGTCCTGGGCGGACCTGTCCTATTCTAAGTTCTTTCTGAAAGATTCAAAGTTTGGTCTGCCGGGGCCTTGAGGGAACAATAATCTTACGCACAATAGCCTTGTTCGCAAATCGCCGAGGGATGACTTCACTTTTCACACTCAGTGGCTCTGACACACCGTCTGAGTGGATGTGTAGGGAGTAAAGAGTTACACTGTTGGTTTAGTCTCTGAAGCCACTTCAACAACTTTGCAATAAGCCTATAGAGTAATGAGATCAAGTTTTTAAGCCTGCTTACAGAAATCTTTTTTGAAAATAATACTGAGTCTCAACCTCCAGCGGTTTTCCTCATAGAGACAAAACATGATAGTATTAAGTGTAAAAGTAGATATCCAGCTAAGTGTAGAGTTTAACAGAGGCCGAGTATCCACAGTTTTGCTTTGCTACGCCCACTGGGGAATGGGATTAAAAGTGAAATCCTTAATTCCTCACAGACCCATCTCCAATGAAGTAAACAGAAGATTTTGCTGAAATAGCATTATCTGGTTCATGGCAATGTTGGGCTATTCACCACTTTGATCCAGACTGAAATATCTCAACAATTGTTGGATAGATTTTCATACAATTTGATACAGACATCCATGTTTCCCTCAGGATAAATTATAATCACTTTGGTGATCCCTTAACTTTTTATCTAGGGTGACCATCAGGTCAAAATCTAATGTGTGACACATTAGATACTTACATTAGATACTTGCAGAACTACTTCAAATCAGAGTCTGCTGTACGTTGTTTTTAGTGCTAAAGTTTGTGCCATAAAAGTCTAAATCGAAGGGATTGTGCAGGTGCCGCCGGACTTTCCACCCTATGTCCCTCATTTCAGCTGGATGTACGTTACCTTCCACTTTTTTAATGTTGGCATTCTAAACTCTGGTCGATTTATGAAGACTATGGTGAACTGCTCTTCAGATCTCTGCAGGGTAAATCCAGCTAGCTAGACAATCTGTCCAACCTGAGTTTTTTGTTGCATGACATGAAAACAACTTTTGAACGTACACACGTTCCACCAAAACAAGTTCCTTTTTAGGTTATTTTGCAGCAGCACTGTGGCTAGGACAAAACTTAGCGCCACCCAAGGCGATTGTAATTGGTTTAAAAAATAAACCAGAGCACCTTTTTCTCCCATCCCTGAATGCTGTGTAGACTAACCAAACCATCCTCTACAGCACTGTCTGGCAAAGCGAGACTAGTGCCATGATAACATGCTTATGTAAGATGGTAAACCTTACACCTGCTTAACATGTGGCTCAAAGCACCTTTATGACTAAGTTTAAAGGGTTACTAACGATACAAACATAAACACAGTGCTTAGAGATGTAAAGAATATGTTTCATTGCCATTAGAGGCTCAGACTGAATTCTGCTGCAGCAGCAGATGATTTGAAGGATTTCCTAAACAACCGATTGTGACACTTGCCTGCCTGGAGCAATGATGTCATCAGGGTGAGACCACTGGAAGAGTGACACCACGAAGCCATTAGCGCAAGATGGCTGTCATTCTTTGTTATCCTCCCTGGGCTTCCAAGTCTGCACTCATGACAGGCATGGCCTCTATCTCCTGTCAAAGCAGCAATGCACAATCCTCGGCCCGCCTCAATTTATCCCATCCTCAACTCATGAAGCAAGGTTCAGGGCAAGGTGAATGGAAAAGTAAAGAGGTTTTTGTCTTTCAGTAACATGTTAAATCTTTTATTGCACTTCTTACTTCAAGGGGCTTTTTTTCACTCACACTACTTGTCCAACAACGTCAGCTACAGAAAGGGAACAAGAAGTTAGGATAAAGGAGGCATCCGTGGTCAAGGTAACCCCTCTTCTATTGGGGGTTATGGCACCATGGTAGCACTACAAAATGAATAAGCAAACAATAGAAACAGACAAGGGGGAAAAGAAATAAAAAGAAGGATCAGTGCTTTGGGTCCATTTTAAAGTTTAGACCTCCAACAGCTTTTGCAAAAAGGGGAAATAGTTTGTCTGGGATGCACACCCTGAAGAAGGCTCTCTTTGACACTATGCGTGGGTTGCTTCTCCCTATGTCTTTTAAATTTTCGATTATGAAATAGGCCGTAAAATAAAGGCTTTTAAATAAATTTGAAGAAGAGTGCCTTGGATTTCCTTTTTGTCTATACTTAATTGAATTCCTGACCCCAAAGAGCACCTATAAACATATGACTGAACTACCTGAGCACCCTGGACCTTGTTGTCTTGCCAACTTTTGCAATTTGTTTAGCCTCTGTGCTTCGCCAATTTATCATTATAGCAAAATCAATTTTAAAGTTTAAGTTGGTGTTACTGTATCTTAAGACATTCTGTACATTAGTGTGTACTGCATGGTTAAGGCCCCTTTCCAACTTCTCACCCTCACCCTTTGATTTACTTTGTCTTGTTGTGTAATGGCCGTGACACACCAACCCGATAATTAGCCCGTCAGACAGTCTGACGAGGTCAGTGACTCGAGTCTGTTCGGTGTGTTCCGTGCCGTCGGCCTTCATTTTAGCCCACCTGACAGCATGGATGACATGCTCAGTCAAAAGGCGGGCACTGCCAGCAGTCAGACTTAAATGACCAATGTGATTGGTGGAGTGCAAACGCGGAAACGATGATTTGATGATGAGCGTGACTAGAGTTTCTCAAAATCTGACGAAAATCTTTTAAACTTTTGAAGACAGATTCAGCAACTGCATGACCTATTTCTTCCTTAAAATGTTTACAGAAACATGTTTCGGTGAGTAAAATATAGAAAAATATGAGACTCTGGGAGAGTCTGGCTTTGAATTTTCGGAGAAGCCAGACCCACGTGACGTGTTCATCCAATCAGCTGCCAGTTTAAATTTTTTGGCCGACAATACAGATTAGCGCCACCTGCTGTTATGGAGATGTATTACGTCTCGTCGCTTTAGTGTTTTCAGAGGGTCAGCCATCTGGTTGGTGTGTCAGGTGCTTAAGTGGAATCATTTTCTGCAAATTATTGAAATAAAAATGTATCAAAATCAAATTTCTATAATGTTAAGCTTTCCAAATGGCAATTACACTTGACTAAGTGTAAACGCTTCTATCTAAATCAAACTAAAACTAAACACAGAAAGTAACCTAGAACAGTAATTATGACTAACAGCATGGGGATCTTCATCCAGATTCATTTTTAGTAATCATTTCCCTGAATCGCTACAATGGAGGTGGCAAGTACAATGTTTTTCCTTTTATAATCAAGGAGCAAGGTGACATCCTGTATGGTGTCTTATGTATTTACTCAGTTGTTTAAGATGTGGAGCTTTCCAGAGTATGAGTAGTAAAAGATCTGTGGATGTAAATGTTTTGTATGACGTGTCCAGTCGTTGTATGTTTCAATTATCTCAAGGTCTGTTCCCAGCATCAGCCAGTAACTATAGGACCCTCACCCATCACATTCCTCAGCCTTTAGCAAATGTTCTCTAGTCTCCATCCTCTTCTGCCACATCAGATAAAGTGAAGTTTAACATTGTAGACAACAGCAAACTGACACCTGATACGAGCTGCTGACTGCTGATATCACCATGTTTCCATCACAATATGTGTAGGGTTACACAATCAGATATTCGTCATACAGAAACATGCTTTTCTGTCAGTCACAGCAACAGAGTAAGACTGCCTTGGTGTTTAGAGCTCCACACCATTATCAAAACAACGGAACCCGATCTGCTGTGGGTATGAGGCGGCAATGCAGCTTTAATTAGCAATAACTAATTTAGCCTGGCTACTTGGACCACTGTTTGACATCAATCATGATGATGCCGATATTTGCTGGCCTCAGATAGGCTACATTGTCCAGTGTCATACATCAGAGGAGACACATTGAGCCGAGCTATATCTCCTTACTTACTCTGCTAATTTCACCGCTGGCAAGCGTTGTTTGCTGTCTTCATCTTAATGCACAGCCAGCTTGCTGCCATTTGTCATGTTGTGTTTCTGTCTGTGGTAACAGGGCCAGTCGGTCCTCATGACATGGGGAAAGAGCATGACATCAGCACTTGGTTATTTCTTGACTTAACCTGTCTGTGAAATCAACAACACATTTGAGTCAGGGTGTAGGTGTGTGTTGTATGAGATCATACATGTGAGAGCAATAAATACGCCGACCTAAAACTCCCTTCTTGTGGTCTATTCAATTGCATGTTGCCTATCACATTCAATGACTCACACACAGCCGTGTTGAAAATGGATGTCACACGCAATTTTCCACATGTACACTTCCTGTGTTTCATTGTCCTGTGTGTCTGTGGGTTTTCTTTTCTTTCTTTTGGAATGATTTTCTTTCTTTCTTTTGAAACAATGCATGGCAGTCTTTCAAGCCGAGATGAGTGGGGAAGGAGCTGCTTCACCTCAATGTCCACTCCCCTCAGCTGACTCCTAACGTACTGTATGAAGGATGGAGGGTAAGGAATAAGATAAGAGGTCTGGTGAACAAGGGTGGGTCTTCATGCTTTACTGTCCGCCCAATCTACACCTTCTCACAGCTTTGTTTGTGAATATTATGAAGTATGACACAACCAACACCAGATTCTGCCACAATGGTAATCCTTTAATGGACAGTGGTTTAGTTTGCTGAGAGCCAAAGAATGTTCACAAAGTCTTAGCACTGTCAGGTAGTGCCTAATATAGAGACTCTTGAAAGAAGATGGATCGTTACGATACTGTTCTTGATGCAACGTTCATCTTTAAACCTGTTATCTAGGAGTGATAAAGCCATGAAAACTTAATGCTGCCTACTTGTAGCACACACAGGGCAGAATACTGTTTTTTGATTTATTAAATTCCCGAAAAAAAGGGTTAAAGTTCCCAAAAATGTGATTAAATGCTGCTAAAAGTATGTGAAATCAATCACCATTGTTTAAAGAATGTTCATGAAAGATGCACAGTGGGAAATTTATTTTAGCCAACATGCAAGCATGCAAGGTGCAAGCACGCCCTCAACCTGGATGATTTATTTTTACATTTTTTTAATTCATTTGTAATTAAGACACATACGGCAAGAACAATGTTTTGTTTTCGCATGTTTTTTTTTAAATTTGTTTTAATGAACCATTATGCAGGGCAATGAAAATAAACATGTTCACTAAAAAAGTCATACGTAAATTCTAAATTGTTAGCAGTTAAATACAATATATAATATTTGCTTTGAAAAAATGAAGCAATCAACTGCACACTGTAGCTCGCCCCATGGGGCCGATCTCTCTTCCGTGGTCTCAGACACAAACAGAAGCATCTGCATCTGTTTATCATCTCCCCTCGTCTGTTTTTGGTCAAGCAATACTCAAATACGTCATCCCCTTGGGCCAGTTGTTCAAAACATTTAATCTGGATCAAAATGATCCGGATTTGAAAATCCCATTTTTTGCTGTTCAGGATCAGGTAATCTGTCTTACTTTGGAACATTGGACAGGATCACCCTGATCCAGATACACAACATAACACAATGTGGGCTACCAGCTGTGTAAAGAACAGGTAAAGAGCCAACATGGGGTCACAAGTATTTCTTATTTTAAGACAAAACACTAAAATAACTTCCACTTCCATTCATAATTTCTTTTATGAATACTCACCTGAGCCACTACAAATAAAAAACTAACACACATTAACAATGCATTGTGGATATTTTGAAAACATCTTTCATCTTTTAAAAGTCCAATAACAAAGTAAAGAATGTTCAGGGTTCTTCTTCATCTGAGGAGGAAAGACCAGAAATTATTTTTGAGAGGCTCATCTCTGATGATTGTTTCTTTGAAATTAATATACGGCGATGAATGACAGAAAAATGGAATGTATTATTTTTGTTTGCTATTGAATTCTATTTGGGGGATTTTTTTTGGGGATCAAAGTTATCCAAATCCTACTAACAAGTTTTGAACAACACAAACTGAAGGTTTGATCCAGATTAAAACAAGGATTGGATTCTGTAATTTGATCTGATTTCAGATTCCTTCTTTTCCTTTTGAACAACCCATTTTCAAGATTTGATCCAATCCGATAACCAAAATCCGATCAGCTTACCTTTGAACAACTGGCCCGAAAACTGGATCACGGTGATCTACTACTTTTTTTTAGAACTTTATTTATTAAAATTTTCAACTTTTACGACAACAACAACAAACAACAAACATATCTGCTTAGCACATAGAAGGAAAATGCATTTGTTAAAATAAAAACCAGAAAGAAAAAATAAAATAAATAAAAAAATAAATAAAAATAAAATAATAATAAAAAAAATAAAAAAATAAATAAAAACTCTTGCAATATCTGTATTACAAAGTCAGAAAGTTGAAATATACAACCTATGCATCTTGTACATCTTGCTGGCTTTCCAAAAAGTGATCTACTCTAATGTTGCTTTGAAAATCTGGCATAAAAGTAAGATGGATTACCTGATCCTGAATAGCAAAAAATGTGATTTCGAAATCCGGATCATTTTGATCCAGATTAAATGTTTTGAAAAACTGGCCCCACAAGGTACCCAGATCAATAGAGTTCTCTCTCAAGCATGTGCAACCGGAGGTCCTCACACAAGAAACTTGCTGGCTCGTTACTGCAACCACATTTAAGAGAAGAGGGAACCATAGGCCTACTTTTTCTGTCATGGCACTTTGGCCCTGGAATGACCTGTACGTGAAGCTCAGGATTGGCAAAATCGCCTCCTGAATTTATTTTCTCAAATTTTCCCAGCAAGAATTTTACATTTTAAAGTTTAATTATCATGTTTTACACTCCTCTCTCCCTCTCCCACCCTTTCTCTTTCTCTTTCCCAGACCCACAAAATGGTCTGTTTTCAATTTGACCTCCTCTATGTCAACTGTCTCTGAATCACCTGATGACAACACAAAGTGACTCTCATATTTTCATTCTCTTCTGCCCTGACATTAATCTTGTTCCTTGTTGATGATAGATAGTGATACCCCTCAGTGTGCGATTGCCAGTTTAGTCTCCATCATCTAGCTTATTCCTCAATTTAGTTGATTGAATATGCAGTAGATGTAGTCAAGTTTCTACCTACAAATTCATTTTGCTGCCAACAAACATATCAAGAGATTTTGTCAACTACATCATAACCTACTGTTGTAAAATTCTCCAATAATATGGGTGACACTTCTGTTTATTTACATTATTTCATATTAATTCATATTAGAAATCTACCACAAATGTGTCTTTAAGATGACAAAAATAAAGTTTTTTCATTAAATGTGGAGCCCATTTGTAATTATCACTCTGCCAGGTGGACTGCTGCACAATGTGCTGTCATCACCTGAGGCTCATTGACTTAGGTTACATTATGTTTGATGATGGCAATTTAATATGAAAATAGTTTCCATATTTTCATGTGTGGAAGTCCTATCATGTTATTTTATTGATTCACATAATGAAGAAGTGTCACCACACAAAAGGAGGCTGGAGCAATAAAAAACAACTTTTTTTCCCTCTGTTGTGAGTGGAATAATGCTGGCTTTGACCTTTTCCTCATTTTCACATTGTGTTGTGCATTCCTGCAGTAAAAGTTTTGCTTTTGTTTTCACCACATTGATGAACCCTCCATTTGACCCAAAGGTTTTTTAAAGTCATTCATTTTTACTGTTTTTGTCGCCAGACTGTATTGTGACTATGATACAAGTTCACTGCGGCTAAACTAAAGGAAAAACAACGATAGCGATCCATATCTTCTGGCACATCTCAATTGAACTTGGGACTGTTATCATGAAGACTGGATTAAAAATGTCAAAATGTCATGAAGTCTGTTGCAGTTTAAGATGTGTGAGTCACACGTTGATATCCACAAGCTGATCTGCCTCAAAAAGGACATTTTCTGTAGCTCTTGAATGAGAGTCAACACCAAAACATTAAACTAAAACGATAAAGGAATATGGTATGCTTTTACCATTTAGGGTGGTTATTTTCATTGCAACCATGCATTCAAGCTGCAATAGCTCTGCTGTGATTTTCTCTTGACTGGTGCCAAACCTGCTACTGTGCCAACATTTGATTTATAAGACTTTGAGAGGGTATGTCTTGAGCTTATAAGATCATATTTTTATGGCAACCATATAGAAAACAGCACCCAACAGATATGACCACATCCCTATGCGATCTCATAAAGTTAAATGTCACTAAGCCAAAGCAATTTATTTGTCTCTTGCTACACAGTTGATCTTGTGCAGTACTTCTATCTGATTTAGCAAGTGCGTGGGACTGCATGTAATGTCAAAGTTATATAAATTAATAAATAACACATATCGCTAATGTTGATAGCACCTCACGACTCTGATAACTTGTGACATTTAAAGACGTAAATTATAATGACAAGAACAGAGAAAAAATGGGAATTCCCACACAGGGAAGCTGTTTCATCGAGTTTATGAATATGCATACCGCATCTGAGGCATCATTGCGTCAGTGTCTGGCGACGCTTGACTACACCATTAGAAACACAATGAGGTCAAGGGAGTGAGTGACAGAGTGTAGCGTGGACCTTAAACACCTCACAGAAAGCAGAGCTATTAGTTGCCTATTAAAGCTCAAATACAAAAAGAGTGTGTCTCACATGTCTCCTTGCAAACTGCTAGTTATTCACCTGGTGATTTGGGCGGGTACGTTTCACTGATCTGTCAGAAACATTGGCCGTGCCACAAACCAGACCTTCACATCCCCCTACACACTTTGAGCAGTGAAACACTTGAGTTGCTTCTCGGAGGTGAATTCCTCAGCTGCTGATCAGAAACAAATGTCTCATTAAACTGTCACAATTGATGAATTGATTCCTTTAAATCTGAGCAGTTTGTGCCCACACAAGTGATGATTTGACCTTATCAATTTTAATGTCAGGAAATTAGTAAGAAGGTGCAGAAGTGACATAAACTTGGCCATGCTATGTATACGTTTAGCAGAGGTCTGTCACGTCAAATAAAGCCAGAAGCGCACCAGGGGTTTACATCACGTCACTTTGTTGGACGGGTCAACAGGCCAACACTAAACACAATCAATGACTGGCCCTCCAGGACACACCAGAGAGGGTCCTTAGTGCTTATTTGAGTTTGTGTCTATGAACTTGTCACGCACTAAAGCAGCTATTACCATGTAAAAATAAATTGAAACTAATTTAACAAATGAGGAGCAAAAGCACCACCACATGGTACATGACCCCTGTGACATCGAGGTTTTGACCAACTTGCTGATCTCTCTGGTTCTGTTTGTTGCTCCTAGTGGTCTAACAGTTGACAGAACTGGGGCCTGGAGGGGCAAAGCGCTTCCTACTTTTCTCAGATGGGCAGATAGCTGTGGCATATTCCCTCCTATCCCTGCAATGCCCCAGTGAGAGCCTCTGTGTGCTCTACACTGAGTAAAATACTAGTTACACGTTGCCAGTTTTGAACTTTTGAAAAGTCTTTTGAGGCTTGAATTCAGCTAAGGTAGCCTCACTTTGCCAGACCCTCCTCCACAGCGCTCTAACAGAGGGTCTGGCTCAGCCACACAGCATTCCGGGATGGGAGAAA
>NC_045746.1:16419277-16428055 GCF_008692095.1 Etheostoma spectabile
GGTTTATTGGCATTTCTTTAAACCAACCACAAACGTCTTGGGCGGCGCTAAGCACCGGGAAAAGAAGGAACTTGTTTTGGTGGAAGTACGTTCGAAAGTTGTTTTAGCCATGCAACAGAAAACTCAGATTGGACACATAGTCTAGCTAGCTGTCTCGATTTAATCTGCAGAGATCTGAGGAGCAGACGACCTTAGTCCTGGCTAAAAAGAGTGAAATCCTGATTTAATTTACTTTAGATTTATTATTATTTTCATTACCATTTTTATTATTATTATTATTATTATTATTATTATTATTATTATTATTATTATTATTTATAACACTTTGTAACTTTTTTCTGAAAGGTGCTAGAAAATTAAAGTTTCTATAACTCTCTCAGGACTGCAGGCTACCAGGTTTATGCCTCATGTTTTGTGCCTTCTCTTTCCTGATACAGAGAAATGATTTGGCAAAAATCACACACATTTGACTTTGATTTTTTTTTCATAAAGATTTTTCTGGCCATTTCTACCTTTAAAAGACAGGATAGGTCAGATATGAAAAGAAAGAGAGAAGAAGAAGACATGCAGGAAACCGTCACAGGTTGAACTTAAACCCTGGACCCTCTGCATCGAGGAATAAATCTCTCTGTGTGCACCTGTTTGACCAACTGAGCTAACCAGCCACGTATTATTTCAAATGAGAGTGGTTCTCAATGGCAATCTGTTTATCTGTTTTATTTTAATGATTACACAAATAACCTCAGGTCTATGATCTCTAGATGAAGCCCTACTTGTTGCTGTCTTTACCTCTACTTACTGTACTGGCACGTTCATTAAGAATGAACCGGGGTTACAAAGTAATTCACAAATTCAAAAAAGACAATAAAAACAGCTTTGTACAACAAAGACAAGCACACATTGTTAAAGATTAATAACAAATAAAGGACAAGCAAGAGTCAACAAAATGCTTTTAAATAAATAATAATAAATAAAATAAATAGGTTTAGATGACATCCAAGACATTTGAGACTTTAGAATTGGGAATTGTAAAACCACGCTAGAACAAGAGAGTTGGATTCAAATCAATTTATTTATAAATGTATGGCAATAAATTGTAGTCTTCACTTTGAACACAGAAAAAAAGGATTATATGTAAGTCAAGTGAAATCCTATGGCTTTGATAAATTGTATTAACATCCTGCTGTCACAGTTCTGACCTAAGACAGTGTCATAAAGGCTACATTTTCAGAACTCTGCTGGGCAATACCTAATGATTGGAGGCCAACAGATTGATGTAAAACATCATTCTCTAGAAAGATAAAGGTTGAGCTCATACAAGATTTAATATGCAGCTGTCAAAATGTGTGTTTCATTCAAAGACTGACTTACCACACCCAAGGTTCTTTGGTGTGGATGGGCATGTGGTCTGCATTTGGTTGCGTCAGCTAGGTGTAAGTTCAAAGGTATACGTCTATACGTCTAGTTTGAACGTAATTTCTAATTTAGGTCGGCGTTGATCAATTGATCAGACAGTTGCCAGCTGAAATAGTTCCACGGTAGGCATAAAGTTAATACTTAAATCTTACACCTAGCCCTTAGTATGTGTGAGGTAATGTGTAAGGTTGTCAAAGTGAACCATTTTGACAGGTTAGGGTTAGGGTTAAAACCTTTTGTCTTGTCCTTAACAAATTTTAAATAATGGAAAGTTTTTATACATTTCTATCAGAGAATCACAAACTGTGACAGCACCATTTTTTGATAAAACATTGTAAAACAGAGATTGTTCTTGAAAGAATCACGTTATTTGGTCATACAACATTAGTCATAAGTCTTCTTAATGATGCCAGATTCCACAATTTCTGTGGTCTATCTGAGAGCATAGAATACACATGCATCCACCCGGACCCTCCGGACAGATAATTAACTACGAATGTATGGGGCGGGACAATTTCTATGATGTGTATGTCACACAATGCCACCCAGGACACTGGACAACAGCCAGTCTTTCAACACTACATCCACCCCCTGCTACTTTTAAAGGAATACGCCAACTTATTGGGACTTTAGCTCATTCACAGTATCCCCCAGAGTTAGACAAGTCGATACATACCCGTGCATGCTGTAACTCTGTCTGATGCCCCCAGCATTAATTTAGCCTAGCAATGATCCTGCATATAATATAGTTCCCAGTTAGTATGCAGTTAGAAGATGGCTGTCTTATGTGACCTTGTTATTTGTACACTCTGCAACTACACAAATCACAACATGTAAATAGGAATTAGTTGGCTTTATTTTGTCACTTATTGGGATCAGTAGCTAGTTGGAACTAGTTACCTGCAGGATCTTTGCTAGGCTGAGCTACTGGTGGGGGTTGCTGGAGTTACAGCACGCACGAAGATGAGAAGGGTATATATTGACTTTTCTAACTCTGGGGGATTTGGTGAATGAGCTAAAGTCCCAATAAGTCGGCATGTTCTTTTAATATATGTTGTTATGTTGGCTCCTTTTTTCTTTCTTCCCCCTTACTTCTTCTCCTGCCATGGTGAGGGAGATGTTTTATACTAAAGCCCTTCATATGCTTTGCTCTGGTTGCCAGAAAAGCTTTCCACGTATGGAGATTGGCCCAGAATGATGACCTCTCTAGGTTTTATTAACAAAGTCTGAACTGGTCTGTCAATGCCACTTGTCAGGCCGGTGGAGTATACCTTCTTCTGATGAATTTTCAGACAGAAGAGGCAGATTGGTGTAAATCCCAAAGTTACTAGTGATGGTGAAGGTACTCTACAGGTGTGTGCCAATTTAGAGAGCGATGACCGAGCTCCTTGGCAAAACCACACAGGATTGTCTCATAAATTGGCTCTTTTCTACCTTTGATAGAAAAATATGCTTTTGATTTCAGTATTATTATGTACTTGTGGGGATTACAGGATGAAATGATATTAAGTCCATTGCAGAGCAAACTGTCAAAAGTATGTCAAAAAGTGACTTTAATGAATGACTCAAGGTCTTGTTAGTTTGTACCTTTGTGGGAATTTAACCAGCCCATCGGAAAGAATGGGCAGAAATTTACTTACACTGGAGCTCTTGACCTCTGAGGACGTATGTGGTAATCTCTGTGATTTACGAAGAGCAAAACCATCTAATAGCGGTAATATAAAAAGACAAAATCCTGACAGAATCCAGCGTTCATCATTTTTGGCTCCTCAAACTCAGAATGCAGATTTTCAGTCAAAATGTAAGTCATTTTCTGGGAAACTTGCATGCTTTAGTCAGCATTTACAGTTACAAAAACATCTTAAATGACTAAAGGCTAAACATTCATTTCACAGAAAGAGGTGAAAAGCTAAGGACATTGTGTAAAGCTTTGTTAGATCACGCTTGGAATTTGACTTTCACTGCAAGCCATGGAAATTCTGTGTAGAGTTTTTTGTGTGCAAATGCAGTGTTGCTTCTTGGTATTCAGAGGTTGTTATATTTTATAATTTTAGCCATAACCAACAAGAACTGCTCACCTTTCCCTGTGACTCCTACTTGGGTCCAACCTTAAATCCTCTTCAATCATATTTTACGGTTTCTGTTCATTGTCATTTCTTGTGAGAAAATAAATCCGTCATATTTTTGTGGCTTTAGCCATTACATACCAGATTTTATAGCATTATACTCATTATAAGTGGTTTTTCTATGGTTGGAAAAATAATCTGTTCATTGCGTGAATACATACTACGCAGAAGCAATCGTTGAGATGTATAAATGTTTCCCTCTTAGTCCTCTAAATGGTACATAATTGAATGTTATACTGTGGTTGAGGTAATATGAGTTTAATACCGATATGAAGCTGGTCTCGTTTACATGCTTCATACACATGTTGGAGCCATTAACATGGAGCTGCAGCCACGGCTTAAACTGTTTGGATAGAATGAGCACCTGCAATTCCCATTATTTTATATAATTTATAATAAAGCTACATTTGATTCACTTTCTCCCTCCTACCATCCACTTTGTGCAATTGTCTCAAGTGGCTGGTGGTGTAGGTCTAAGGAAGGCAATGGCAGTCAGTCGGTGTACCAATTTGATCATCTTTGAGATAAATCAACACCTATTGAATGGATTGCATTGAAATTTGATACAAACATTCATGGTCCTAAGAGGATCCATACTAAACTCTTTGCTGATACACAGACTTTTTTTAGCACCAACTTGTGGCTGACATTTGTGGTTGAAAGTTTTGGCTTTGAGTGAAAATTTTCAGCAACTGTTGGATAAATTGTCATTTAATTTAGTACACACATTCCTGTTCCCCTCAGGATAAGTTGCACCACTACCACTGACATCACAAAAAATAAATAAATAAAACTGGCTAGCAGAGTCAGCAGGAGACTGGTGAGTTGACATCCCTATCCTGATCAGCGACCTGTAGTCATAAGATGGACGCAGAGATGGTCTTGCTAGCTTGACGGGATCTTCTTGGTTTTTATTCTGATATATAGATTTGAAAACGTCATTGGCTCACTGGTTAGCTAGCCCAGCATAGCAGAGTCGCCAGCAGGCTGGTGAGTTGAACAATCCAACGCCAATTACTTAAAGCAAAACCAATGTTTGTAAGAAAGACAGTTTAGGATAAATTTTGTTGAACCTGACGGAGAGGAGACTGGAGATGTCCGTGCTATCTAGATAATGAAAACAAAAGCACATACACAAATACACAGTATGCATCGGAACAATAAAATCTGAAACTGGAAATAGCTAAATATGTGAATCCAAAGTGACATTTGTTTTTAAGTGAAGGATTCTATTAGTTCTTTACCTTCAAGCGCCAAGTTGTGTAACATTTTGTGAAGAAGGTGAAGGGCAAACAGATAAAAAGCATTCAGGGAGGACAGAACTGTAAAAAAAAAAGGCAGTCAGCATCCAATTGGTAAAAAAGGTTAGAGGGGTAAAAAAAGAAGAGAAGAACATCTGCATTGGGCAAGGTGTTTTAATATCTGCAGTTCAGTGCCATTTCTTAAATGATCTTACTATTGTCACATTAGCCCCCAAGCATAAACAAGCTGTAGCCTTGGTTAGTGTGCTTGAAAAGCCTAAAATTACTTTCATAATGACCAACTGTTGACAAGCCTCAAAACAAGCATACTAATAAAAGGCACAAGCTATACTTGCAAAGCCTGTTGGTTTATAACTACCCAATCAAATGTGAAAAAGACTTTACATTGTGTTGTGATCGTGTCTCTACGTCTAAAGATTACAAAGATATAAAGAATAAGATGAGGAAAATATCAGGCACCAGTTGTCTCAGTAGCTCTGCCCTAGAGCAAAGAATTGCTGGATGGGGTAGGAAGTGGATTATTTTAATGTGTGTGCTATTTCTGTCTCTCTAACACACACAAACACACATGCACATTTGGCACTGTAGCAGGAAGCTGGCAACGTGAGGATGAGCTCTAAGGCTGCAACTTCAAGATTTGGCCCCTCTCTTTTAGAGGAAATAACAAAACATGTATGAATTTAGTTGGCTCATCTGAATATTATGCAATGCCTGATTAGTAACATCAGATTTTGACCAAAGCATTGCCTTAAGTCGGGAAGTGTGACAAAGTCTCAGTAAATCCAGTAGAACAGCACAAACGTAAGTAACTGGCCTCAAGACAATGCAGATGTTAACCCTTCAGGGTTGGAGGCAAAAACAAAGTCTGATGCCGGTTAATAGTCTTGGGTTCCAGCAGAAAGAAGTCAGAGAACCACCGATTAATAACAGGAAGCAATCAGCTGTTCATCATGTCAAGGACAGTTTAACCTAGGAGTCATTAGAATAAACTTGATTGTCCAACCAAGGCAGGAAAATTGTATTTTGTCTCACCCAGAAAAATATGAATGCAAAACAAGTTCACAAGATCAAACTGTCACATCAGCAGACAGTCATGTATTCACACTGACTGTGTGCAGCCTACACTGTCATATTTAAGTTTTAGTGTTTGTTGACCACATGAACTGCATTTGGGATGAAAGAACCATTGCAGACTGTTTTTTATACAGTGTCATTCAAAAAGGTAGATGGTAAAATCGGTTAAATATTGTCATGTTGCTACTGAATTTTCTAGGGGAAAAAACACCAAATTCTACAATAATTCAGGCTGTTTTCCATTACCATGTTTGAGTTTGAGTGCGTAGTAACTAAATTCCCTGAAAGTGGCAGTGTTTTTTTGAATGTGGCATATGGTGACTAGCACCCTCTTGTGATATCACCACAGCCTCGCTGTCACCTTGGAGCTGGATAAATGGCCAGATGCGATCCAGCTACTGCCTGGAAACTGAGAACTGTGATCCAAAGCTGGCACCGCCGCCAAGCTGTTTGGTCTTTGCTGTGGTGGTGATAGTGTGCAGCCTCAACGGCGCTGTGGGCAAACTGTGTGATCATAGAGTGAACCAACTTTATCTCAAAAGCAAAACAAACATCTCAGATAAGGGACAGTTCACCTTTGAATTGCTGTTCTGCTCTATTCGATTCTATCAAGGCTATCAAGTATTCGGATCATTAACTTTAGCAAAAGTAAACGACAACATGAATGGAAGGGGTTTAGCTTATTTCCCTGAACAGTAAAGCCCCCGTCCTCAAGGCCTGCTGACACCGAGGTGACAGAAGATTATACCCACATGCTGCCAAGCGTATGGAAGAACCGCTCAATTAAATGCAATTCATATCTGCTGAAAGGTGTCAGGACAGAGCAGCATGAGTGTCTTTTCATTCTCTTACACCCTCTATTTATACCAACCACTGACAGCTGTACGGTGCAGCCGATCTGGACAGCACATGGAAGCTATTCCGACAGGTCGTGAACAACCGGATGCCAGGCCTGTATCCACTCTGATCCCAACACTGCAGAGTAATTGATACTAAAATATTGATTTAGTCCCGGTTTTATGCCTCTTGTAAAAGTCAGACCAATGGACCTCCTCTGTAACATCCTCATCAATTTGAATTGCACCTGCGGGATTTAGGAACTCACTTCTCAGTGGTTACAATAAAAATAAAGTAAATAAAAAACACACTGTCAGCCATCATGTTTCATTAAGATGGGCTTCCTATTTTATTTCCCAAATAATAGACTTCAATGTCTTCAATTTATCCTAATATAACTAGGAAGTCAAGTTGTGTCAACAGACCACCCTTCTGTGTGTGTTGCTTTGGGAGATCCAGAATGTGAGATTTCTAAGTTTATCTGTAATTATACAATGGCTTTCACAGCTGCTTGGAATTATGGTCAATTTGTTGCACAAGCCTTGATATGAGCCCAACGCACTGTGCCACACTCCACCTATGCAATGATGTATTTGATTTGGCTTTGGGATGCACACAACTGTCTACTTGACATCTCTAATGTGACGGGAAAAGTTGAACACAAGCCAATTTGCTCATTCAGTGTCAGTGTGATCGATGAAAAAAGGTTTAGCGGAAGATTTTCGCTCTAATTGCAGAGCAGTCTCTTGACTCTGCCAATGTGGTGTGTGTCTGCGCATTTAACCATGAGTAAATGTGATTGATCGGAAAACCAACGCACTCCCTTGAGTGGCCCTTAATAAATCTGACCTCAGTTTAGCGGTTTAGTCCAGAGAGCTGCTTCAGTTCATTTCAGTGTTGTGTTTTATTCCCTCTTCTCTTGACCACACATACCTGAGCAATGTCTGGCTGTGAGCTGCCAAGAAGTTTCCAAGCTTATTATTGCCACGTCTCTCTCGAGTGTCCCGTACATGGCTGGAGAGATGGCATCTGCGTTGAAAGGATATTTCTGCCTTGGTAGTTGAATGGGCTCTTTGTGTGACCGACTCAAACCTGCAGAGTGTCACGAAAAGTGCTACTCAGGTCCTTATCTGAAAACGGACAGAAATGAGTTCCAGACCTGTGCAAGAGGGAAAAGAGGGAAAAGTGTGCTATCTTAGATCTTGTAGGTGATTTGTCATCCTTTTGAAGGCCACTTTTAAATTCTGGCATCATGTTTTAAAATATTGTCATTGTGACTCACACTGTTAGCACTGAAGAAAGTTGCAAATTACACTTTTATTAGGGTTGGTTTGGTTTAAAACAGATATGGCTTGCAATGATAGAACTGTAAGTAATGTTTTTGGTAATTCAAAGCTGTTGCAGTGTGTCACTTTAAGGTCCTCTTGAGTACACACAATGTTCAACATTATAATTCACTGTCCTATTTTGCCTTGGGAATTCAGCTTTGTTACAGACTGAAAAATGCAGCTTTCATCAAGACATGAAACTCCCTAATCCTTTCTGTCAGCATTGGCAGCCAAACTGAAGTAACAGCAATTTCACCCTTATTTGTACCTCTGAACTTGCATTCAATAAACACATAGTTGGAACTGAAAAGGCCTTGGAGATCAATGAACAACTGTAATAGAGTGCAGGTAAATGTTGGCACAGAAGTGAAATCAGATCCTCAAAAGGTTTCACTGTTAAAAGAATAATTTACCGTACACAAAATGTGTATGAATTATATTGAAATTGAACAATAACTCCTTTTGGAGATAACACAATGAGGTCAGTCACCTCTGTTGACGTATCAATTTGACCCCCTATTAGTTTACAGTCAATAACCAATTTTGCTATGTCTTTATGGGGTACTGAATGTAGATTAATGACGGGAACTGTTTTAGCATGAGGCTGCAACATAAAAGAATTTCACTTTATGAGGTTTTTTAACATTAATATGCGTTTCCTCAGTCTGCCCTGCCTTTGAGAAAATGAAAGCTTAGATGGGCCGAGCTGAAATCTTGCCCCTTATGAGGTCATAA
>NC_045746.1:16428065-16428133 GCF_008692095.1 Etheostoma spectabile
TACCTCCCCTTTCTCTGCTTTGCCCACCCAAATAATTTGGCCCACCCATGAGAGAGAGACATCATGGC
>NC_045746.1:16428143-16429759 GCF_008692095.1 Etheostoma spectabile
GCAAAGTGGCAGTTGGTCAAGCCCCCCCCCCTCCCTCAAAAGCCACAGACTCAAAAATGGCACATACTAAGGAAAGCTCATTGTGGAACTGGCTCTAGTGGCCATAATTTTGCACCAAGGCTGAATTTTGGGAAGGAGACTTCAGATATGGTCTTAGGGGACCGCTAAGGTCTATATAAAAGCATCCAAAGAGCACCACGTCATGGGACCTTCAAGAGAATATACATGCTGGTCAGTACCAACAGCAGCAGTCCTAGGAGGCCTGTGTTTGTGACAATCACCTTCTGTTTGGTGAGACTGTTCCACATGTACTGTCCTTTTATCTTTGTATCTGTCTTCTGCCCCCACTATGCATGCACAGCTATGCTGCAAGATAAACAAGGCAATGACATTACATAAATGTTTGCCTGACCTTCCATGGGATTTGGGCCCCTAATAGCAAAAAGCAAAACAGTATTCTTAAAGTGTGCTATTAAATTGGCAAAGATAGGAATTTGTATTTACTGCCAGTCAAATTAGAGGGGCTGCTTTTGCTCAAAAAGGGTTGTGACATAATGCCAACGTACCCAGATGCAATGCTCTAATCTACAATACTGAATCATTTCAACGGCTCACAATCAGATGATGATTTGCAATGTGCAGTGTAAATATGTGTAAGACATCTGTGCAAGTCTTGATTCATAGCGGCAATTATTTCAAGTGCTAATTGGAAAGTTCTTTGTCCACTCACAGAACTGATGAGGATCTGAGGCAGCAGTTCAAAACTGTGTTTCAGTCAAATCAACTCTGATGGATGTGAACTAACAAACACTGGCATATAGCTGATTTTAACGCTTGTGTTAAATTAACATTGACAATTTTGGTTGTGTGTCGTTGTGTGTTTGAGAGACAGCGAGGTGTTACTGGGAGTTTCAAGCTAATTCAGTCACTGACTCCATTTCTGTCATCGCCAATGCAAACATAGCAGCTATAAAACACAGCATCCAAAAATACCACTGAACCACAGCAACCTCAAGTCTGGTGATCAGCTGTTCGTGTTAAACATACATAGCTGATAAATCCATTATAAAGAAATGGAAGTAACAGTATTTTCAAGACTAAATATAAGGAGAAGATGGATACCATTTTTATGTTTGATAGTGGCATTGATCATCTCATCTAACTCTCTGCAAGAAAGCAATCAAAATTGATCATCATCGTATGTCCTTTTCAACCCCCTTGGCATAATGTTCAACTCATTTTTTTAATTCTCGCTAATCAAAAGCTTGATTTACCAGTTCACCTTTCTGTGGTCAGCTGTGTTTGGGGGGATGCAGTAAGCAGGCCCAATTTGTTCACACCTTCTTTCTGTTTACAAAAAGCAGTGCTTCTCGATGAGAAACAGATTTTTTTGTGAAAGCAGCTGTGTGACTTGAAAAAGGCCGCAGGTCAGCTACAGTGGGTCAGATGAGATCTATAGGTTGTACAACCATAGAAACTATAGAAGTCTGATTAGAAACACTGATCCCTCCCTCCAGAGATGACTGATTAGAGAATTAGATTAGGTTACATGGCCTATTACACTATATCTCCACTGCAGTGTGTGTGTGTGTGAATGTGTGTGTGTGTGTGTGTGT
>NC_045746.1:16429769-16431127 GCF_008692095.1 Etheostoma spectabile
GTGTGTGTGTGTGTGTGTGTTTGTGTGTGTGTGTGTCAATTAGTAGATGAAGGCACCAGAACCAGTGCACACGTCAGAGGTGACTCAAGCCTGCCGTGTCAGGACGTCTTATTCATCAGGTTCCAGGCACGCGACAGAGAGGAGGTCAGAGGCATGTCTCTGCATGTGTCTGTGTCAGATGGGTTGGTTTTAGGAAACGGACCAGACAAATGATAGCAGCGCAAATGGCCACAGAACAGACACAAACCGCTTTAAGTCTGAGCTCTGGTTAATACAGTATGCAAGATACTTGAGCACAGGCCTAGACTGAGGTAGAGGAAGACGTAGCTTTACTTCTTTGGTTATCCTTTTCAATCAATTTTGGTGTGGGACTAGTATGACATATGGGAACTGGGCTTGTGCACTCTCTTGTCAAGAGTTAGGTGAGAATATTCCACTCTCATGTCTCTAGCCTAATGAAGCTAAAGCCAGGAGTCAGTTGGCTTATAGCATAAAGACTGCCAACTGTTTCTTAGTGATGTTCCAAGGCGCAAGTTGCCATGTTTTTAGTTTTGGGGTGAAGCAGGATAGCAGTGTCCCTGTACATTCAGTCTTTACACAATTCTAAGTTAATTGACGCCTAGCTCTAGTCTAATTATGCACAAACATGAGCGTGCTATCAATCTTCTCATCTAACTCTTGGCAACAAAGCACATATGTACCATATATTTCTCAGAATTTCAAACTGTTCCATTGCATTATATTGTCCTTGCTGTAAAGCTCATCTCCAACTCATTGTCGAGCATCAAGCAGGGTGAGCAATGATTCTAAATGACACCAGAATTGTCTTTTAAGCATTTAAAATTATATTGCAGTTGTGCAGGCTGACTCCTGCTTTCCCTCTGTTCTGTGACTTAAAGGAGACATTATGCTAATGGCAGGGGAATCTAATCTGAAGTTAACAATGTCTGAGTGCTCTGTAGCAAGGATCAAAGGAGTGAGTGTATTTCAGCAATGGTCCAACAAACCCTCCGGGCAAATGGGTCAAGAAGGTCCCTGATAGCCACTGCCCCCAGGGTGGAACTGGGACAAGAGTGAGGAGGAGGTTGGAAAGTATTTATTAGACCTTTATCGTGCTCAAAGAGACAAAGAAAGTGCTGCTGATAGCAGGGGAAAATCCTTGGAGGGGTCTCAGTGAAAGTCAACAAAAAGAAAAGCTTGGATGTTGAAGGAATGTTTGATTTCTTTGAGTTATTGCAGGAATTGGGTCACCATCGTCATTCTGCATCTGGCCCACCAACGCTACATGAGCCCGTAAAAGTAGTCAAGTCGATAAATCATCCATCTGCATGGCTTATCTTTTTATCTATATCTCTCTC
>NC_045746.1:16431137-16432602 GCF_008692095.1 Etheostoma spectabile
TCTCTCTATTGTCTGTTTGGAGATTCAACATCTATCATGAGAAAAGAGATCATAGAAGTGAATTGTAAATTGTTGCACTGGGAATGTCAGTTTAAATGCAACATTCAGAGACAAGCTCTGATTTCCTGGTTTATCTTAGCTGGAGAAAAGACCACAAGAAGGATATGACACATGGAAATATTTGAAATCAGTCACTGCAAGTCTTTTGTGGGGGATAGTGCTCATTCTAGTAATGAGCACCATTTTGCCTTTTACAGAGTTCATAGACATTTCTAGTGAAACCATAAATTAATTTATGATCGTATGCCAAGAAGGCTAACAAACTTGTACAAAAAACTACTTCCCATATGATGAAATACCAGTTAGAAATATAACACAAAACAAAAATAGCATGTCTATTTTTAAAATTACAGAATATGTCTATAAATGTATGTATTTGATTCTAATAATATTATTCATATCATGAAAAACTGCTGTAAATGTGGGTCAAGTGTTTCTTTAAGAGTCATGGAGAGGATGTGGGGCACAATAAAACATGACTGCCACCTGTTGGATTGAAAATGTAACATGTAACAAAGTTGAAATAACTGTAAAATAGTTCTCTACTCATCCCACTAGAGCTTGGTTTGCTTTTTCAACAAACACACCCCACCTCTCTCCATGAATCTTGTCAAACTAACATAAGCAAACTGACAACATAATCAATATTTCACCTTGCCAAGTTCAGTAAAATCTGTTAAAATCACAAAATAATTGAAAGGGCTCTGTGTTTAAGTGAGAACATGGTTTTATGATCAGTGGACACACACACACACACACACACACACACACACACAGCTGTGAACTATGTCACAGCTTAGGGAGTTAAGTCCCAGACATGCTGTCTAGAGGAGGGTTCATCACTCTGCTGGGCTATGCTGCTGGTGTGTACTTTAAATGTGGGGCTATTATGGGCATTAACTGTTTGTGCAAGTGTGTATGTGTCTGTGCATGTTTATACGAAGTGTGTGTGTGTATATAGAGTAAATAATAGGTCTTCTGTCTCTATGTGTTGGGCATTATGGGAAGTCGCAGCATATCCTTTCTATTCTATTTCTATCCACGTACCTCACATCATATACCTGTGTATGAACTTTGTTTTTATCTAAACAGTGTATGGTCATTGTAAGCATCTCTGCTGTTTCCCTGCTCAACAGATCACCTCCTTATCTTGTTTATTAGAGGAAGTGGCTGTATTATTAAGGGATTTACCGTTGCTTCCCAAATATCCTACCTACTTACACTGCAGCCTGTAGGGCAGTTTGGTTTGGCTCTGTACTTCAGCACATTGGTTTTGAAGTGGAAGAATGACTTTGCTGTTAAGTTTATGTAAGTGCTGACTCTTTGCTGCAATTTTAGGGTGTTTACATCCACATCTGAGGAACTTTTTTAGAAACTGTAGCCATCGTTATACATCTCCAAGGCA
>NC_045746.1:16432612-16470120 GCF_008692095.1 Etheostoma spectabile
AAAAAAAATAGCAATGAGTTCAACAGGGTTGTTCCCAATATGGTTGTCAACCTTTAAATGTCCTTTAAAGATATAGTGCGCGACTGTTTTGGACAATGGATGTTACATTCAAGATATTGACAAATGTGTTGACACAAAGCTAATTAAGCCTATCAATTCCACAAAATTCTCTCCGTATTCCTCCTTATGGCTATGTTTACATAATGTCGTCCGGCGACATTCGTGCGTAGCAGCTCGAGTGATGCATTTTACGTCACCGCTGAGAAAGGACAGCAGCGTTCAGCTTTGGAGACAAAGAAGACATCAAAATTACAAGAAAATTACCTGTTCTGAAGAGTCCATCATGTTGTTTTTTAATCCTCTGTGTCCTTTGTTTGACGGGATAAACGCTACTAACAAGGGGGTGGGGATGAGTGCCCGATCACCAAAGTCTTGCGTCATGTGGATGTGCCGACACTGTTGTTGTCATTACTTGGAATTCCTCATGTGGGAGACAGAAACTACACACTATAGCTTTGTTTTAAGCCTGCAACAATGACACATCATCACGCATTTACTTTGATGAAACAGTTGCATTTTTACACATCCAGCAGATGGAGGGCATTATTAGCATTCAATTGGAGTAGTGCTTCCGGCCATCTGGTAATTTACTTTCCCTGTTTAGCTTGGTTTTAGGTCTCCACCAACTCTTCATAAGTCACTAGGTTTGTTGTTTGTCCTTCTGATGTTTGGTGCTGGGCAATGTAGTATAGTGAGATTCTAGAGCTTTTCTTTTCTGAAACCAGTTGCCTGTTGCGTCTGGAAACATTGCCATGAGACTGGTGAGAATGAAGCAAAACAGTTAAGTTGCACACCCAAAAACAACACAATGAGTGAAAGTCACTATAAAGCCAAAAGGGAAACTCCAGAGTCAGAAGATAATCAATATGCGCGACCCTTTCATATACAAGTAGTAATTTGATTCACTGTTAATATAAAAACATTGATTATAGCCGCTTTAAAGTCAGCACTTCAATAGCTAAGTCTTTGCTTTATTTTAAATCCAGTGTGTTGGAGTAGAGAGCCAAAACAATGAAAAACATATCATTGTATAATAATTCATAACTGTAAATCAAACCAGTACAAACAACAGGCTTACACACAATTATAACACTGTTTGTACTTTCTTTCAACAAATAAGCTTTTGAGATGTTGAGAAAACTGGCCAGATTTTTTTTAAATGATTAAAAATAAAGGTTTTCAGATCACTCTGTTATGAAATGTATTTAATCCAAAGTCAACACTAACAGACTACTAAAACCAGTGCCTGTGTGTTTCTAAAGAGAGAGAGCTGGACTGAGTGGAGACAGAGGTTTGGGTTATAACTGTTAAGTACAGAAATGATTCATTTTCTAGTTTATGGCAGTACGAGTCCAAATGCACGCACACACAGACACACAGACACACAGACACACACACACACACACACACACACACACACACACACACACACACACACACACACACACACACAGAGGTGTTTCAATAAATCGGCCAGTGGGGAGATTCTCAGTTTGGCTTTGGCTCATCAATGGGCTGTTACAGCCATTTTTCCCAGCAGAATTGAACTTTCACTTTACCCCCCAGGGAGAGGTCGGTCTCTGGTTTGTTTATGTACCGTAGTCATGTGAGGCTGCACCACAGTGAGGTGGTGGTGATGATTAGGCTGCCTGTGTCCTGTCTAACCTTCCATTAGAGGGGGGCTAAGGTCCCAAAAGGTCCCAAAATATCCCTTTGTAGGTTGATGGACACAAACCAGACTGTATAAGTGGGAACAAACAGGTATATATGTGGACAGAGGTTTTCTTTAGGTAGTTTGGAGAAGTGATTTAGTCCATTATACCAGTTAACCACTAGATGGCAATAGAGTATTTAACAAAAAACATGACACACCCTCAGTCATAGCCTACACACTGCTATACATGACTACACGTAAGCTCAAGATGTTAGCAACATACGAGAAGTCTGCTGTTAAATCATAATTTTTATGCAGACATTAATCTGTCAGATCTGATGTATGTTCGATGTGACATAGTCAATGTTGCTGTAGCTCCATCTCTGCTGCCTGCCTCCGTTATGTCTTGTATGTGCTTTCAATGTGGCCTTTGAGACTTTTCTCCTTTTTCTTGTCTACTTCATGTTGTCTTTACTGCATGGACTGTTTTAATGCCATTGCCATCATCCGTGCTTGTTTGTTTATGTGCCACTTCTTTGTACGTTTTAACCCTTTTTGCTCATGCCTGCTGTTATTATAGAGTTTATGTACCACATTTAAAAATGTTAACCATTGCATTTTCAGATGCCTATTGTCAGCTGGCCGGGGACTACGGCTGGAAATTAGCCGTAGAGGCTAAATCTGCTCCTTTTACTGCACAGTTAATTAAAGGGGACAGTCCACGGCACTACAAACTGATAAAATAAACTATCAGATGGTTTTGAATTTGCATTCAGTTTTGGAGGACAAATATGCATCATGTTACTAAAATGGCCAATGATAGCAAAATGCATCTGCATATAAAAAGCTTTTTTGTATGTTTTTGATGTGTCCAAGGGCGCTAGGTGAGTGTGTAAAAACATTGTGGTGCTGTTTTGTTAGGAAAGTTGCATTTTATTTTACCTGTTTCTGTGGCACAATGGGTGAGAGAATAAATCTATACCCACCCTCCAGCAATCTCACTGTGAAAAAAACAGGCTATTTTACTATTTGCAGGAGAAGGAACACAATGGTCTAACGTTACACCCTTGTAACTCTGCTGTATACAGGCCTCGGCCTCCTCTGTTATGGGTTTTATAAATGCCAAACCTGAAACATGATATCTGAATAGGTGAGTGAAAGTTAATGTGAACTTCCTTCACCATATACACACTATACATACACCCTTTGGGCCTAATATTTTAGTGTGAGACATAAAGCATTGCAGCAGGCTCAGTAAGGTGACAATAGTGAATTTTATATACATTTTCTGTATTATTGCTGGAGCTTGGAGAAATTGCAGAGCATCTATTAAAAACAGCACCATTTTGTATAGGTACAAATATGTATGCGTGTATTTTATTTGCCTATCTTTTCCTGCATGAGAGAGTCAAAACCTGAGATGGCAGTAGCTGCTTCTGCTGGGGTAGTTAGTTTTAGCATTAGCATTTTAGCTAGGTTGTACATCATAAGTGAATTTATCTACTTTCTCCTTTAGTTCTGTGCAATAACTAGATGCCAGTTATTAAAATTGATCTTTTTTTTTCAGATAGCAGTACATTTAGCTTCTTTTCAAGTAGGCTATTTAACAGTTACCTGTTTGATTCTCACCAATTAGCTTTAACTGTCTGGTAGGCTGTTCCTATATGCCAGAAAGAACAGTTAGTACAACAGAGCCTGGTAGTTTTTTAGCTCTGTTTATAGTTAGTTAGACTTACTTTGCCAGACCTTCCTCCACAGCAATGTACAGGAGGGTCTGGCTAGTCTCTGGAAGGAACTTGTTGTGGTGTAACATGTCTACGTTCAAAAGTTGTTGTAGTGTAGTAGTTTTACAAGAGAGAACTGTACTGAACAGACTTTTGTATAAACATGCGTTGTGCACATTCCCAACATTCAGATCCATTCCCAACCTACTTCTTCACCCCTCTAATCTACCCCCAAATTTTTTGTTTTGGACGTGGGATCCTGTGATGCTCTGCCAGTGGCGCCCGGGCCGCCGAGCACTGCTCAAATATTTGAGCTCAGACGCAGCCAAGTTGACTTAGCTTGGAGCACGGCGTTCCCATAGCTTTTGATAGGATGTCTGTGCAGAGCACTGTGCTCCTCTTGTGACTCGTTCCATCTTGTGTCGGTGGGTTTCAAAACAGAGAGGCTGGGCTACATGAGGGAGGACAGAGGTTTCCTCACCATCAGAGACATAATCTGGCTAACTTCTGCTACCCTGAGTTGCTGACTAGTCTAGATCAAAGCATTTTGGTTGAAAGGGTTTGGTGGGTTGCAGAGAAGGTGGGTTTATTCGAAGGAAATGAGGAATAGTTTACCTTCCATTTTTAAAAACTGCAGTGGTAATTTATATTCCAATACAAATATAAATTAACAAGCGGTCAAGTCTATTCCAACCTTTTCCCATTATACACTGACCAGTGCTGTTGAATACCTAGACTTGCAGAACACACAAGGATGCTTCTTTACACACTTTCTTTACCTAAACAGTATGTCAGTATGGTATAACACAGGGCTGCAATGCAGTATTGTAGTTTTTGAGTTGGTTCAATATAATTCCGATCATTTCAAAAGACAGCAGATGAAAGTTTAAGTTCACTTGAACTGACTTTATTTGAAAAATCCACTAAGTTGAGTTCAAACCAGTATAACAGACTGACATCCCTCCAGGATCGGCAGGGGGAAATGTCATTTTTCAATATGTAATGCTAAATTGAGTAAAGCTGTACCTCGGAAAAATCTGTTGCTTTTTGTTCATAGTTGCAACCTTGTCAAGAATTGTTCTTGTCAGAAGATTGTTGAGTCACATTTTTGAGTTTGTTACAATCCTTAAAAGTAAACCGTGTTTTTGTCTGCTTCTTGTACAGAACATTAAAGCTTTCAGCTTCATTATGAAATGTTGTAATGCATGCTAAAGTGGCATGGCCCCCTTCCTGCTTTAACATTTGGATGAATAATTTCCATTTTGAGCTGAGAGACAAATCAAGGTTTAATAAATTAATATTTAAAGTTGAACTTTTTCTCCCACTTGGCTTTTAGATAGCAGCGGAATAAAAATTGAACATCAGATACATTGTAAACAGTGACTGAGAGTGGATCTGAAAGTCTATAATGAAACAACAAAGAATCGCAATGATGATAGACTGTCTACACAATGGTAAAATCCCCTGGACAACAACAAGACAGAGAGGCTAAGAGAGAGAATTGAATTCCATGAATACCTATAAAAAGGGTTTGATTTTCTCAGAAAACCAAATCCATCTTGCTCCAAGCGTAGGTTAAATAGGAGATGTTTGCAGTCCAAGGAAATTCCCATGGTAGACTAGAACCCTGTTGTTTCCATGAGAAAGAGGAAACCAGGCCTACGCAGATACAGCTGAGTGCTGCAGCCCACGGGCTGTGTGAGCTGGAGGTCGTCCAACTGAGACGAGTTCTGACAATGAGAGATCTGCGGAACGATCAGCACCCATATGACTACCCATGGAGCAAAGGGAGTGCTTCCCTTGTTCTCTTTATTCTTTTTGTTTCTCAGAGAAAAGTGTCAGTCTGAAAAATGCGTACAGCGACACACAGAAGGCTCTTTTTCACCATTTACCTTTTTCTGTTTCCATCCTTGCATCACCTGTTTTTCCACGGCTGTTTAACCTGTCATGTCTGATTTAAAGGAAAGGTGGTGACATATAGCTGCAGGGTCAGTTGAAGTTTCCACTTGTCCATCTCCAAATCAATTTTAACCTGAACATGAACTCCCATGTGCTCCTTTAACATTCTCCTGTTTCATGCAGGAAAGGTTTGTCCTAATTCTCCTCTCCCCAGATAATCATGATGTGTGACGCATATCTCTGTTTATTCCTCGGACAACTCTTTCTTTTATCCTTCTATTTATTTCCTAAAAGTAACATTTAACTAGAGTACTCAATGATGATGCACTGACATCTCTCACTACGTTTGAAAAACATCCAAAAACCTTGGCTTGACAATAGAGCAGTACCATCTTTTATCTTTCTACACTGGTAGTAAAGACTTTCTGTTGCCTCAAACCTTCTCTCTGATCACATGTTTAAAATGCGTCATCAGCAAAGACATGGCACAGTTGTTGTCATTGACCTGGATTTATGCTGATTTGGTCAGACGATGTCGTGACCATGAAATAATGTTTGTATCAGCCAGGCTCACCAGATGTTGGCTGTAATGTACAGTTTTGTTTGCCAACTGAAAAGAGGACTAAAGGGCAATATGTACCCATTTGGATGTTGTTTCACTGTGGGCAGAGGTCTCGACTAAAACAACCTGGACACTCTGGTGGGGATGAGTCCCTTTAAAGCTTCAGTGCGTAACTTTTTGACATTAATAAACGTCCATTACATTAAAGTCATTGCCAAATGAGTTGCTACAAAGCTAATTAAGAATATCAGCTCCACACAACTCTCTCTGTATTTCTCAGCATGACTGTGTTCAGAAGATTGTGTCGTCCGGTGACTTTCCCACATAGAAGCTTGATTGAAGATAATTACCTCTTCTGAAGAGTCCATCCCGTTTTTTTTATCTTCATTGTCCACCTTGGCCACTAGCACCAGCGTGGGTGAGGGATGGGGGCGCGTGCGCTATCACGGCTTCTATTAAGTGGACATGCAGAATGTATTGTTGCCATTACTTAGAATTCCTCATGGGGATGACAGAAATTACGCACAATAGCTTTAACACAAAATTGCCATTATGAGGGCTATGTGAGGGCTATTAGAAACACTTTTCTGGTGAGTGCTGAGCATTACTGCGCAGCCTCTGACTAAGCTTGATGACGTAGATGTGACGTGCGCAACCTGTCTGTAAGTCTTCTGGTAGCTGTGCCAAGAGAAATCTCAATCATTCAGAACCTTGCAGAGACGGAGAGAGTAGGTATATGTTAGGAGATAACATAGGCACAGGCTAATTATTGCTAACTAAGATTCTAGTTACCATTAGTAATTAAACCTAAACAGCTTATATAAGTCAAAACTGTTTGCATGCTTCTCCTGGCAATACGGTGATTTGTTGACTATGCAACAGCATGTCACATGGTTATGACACAATCTTTATCGTTATTTTTACAAAAAAGCCTGCTACTGAGCCATAACGTGAGGTATAAGGTAACAGAAGCATTTTTATACATTGCCGTGTTTCTTTAGAAATAAACAATGGACAACTTAAGTTTTTAAATGCTTCAGATATCAAGTTATTCACTGTCAAAGTGTAAATGAATGGCAGTCAATGGAATGCTAATGGCGGGTGGGTGCTAGGTAGCATTAAAACTGCGCCATAGGAACTATGCTGCGTGGACGCTCGCTTAGCCCCTTGAGCGCCACCAAATCGCAGCAACCTTTTGATGCCGCTGTCGCTTCTACGTCACCCGGGTCGTTGGTCTGATTGGTTAAAGGACTATCCAATTGCGCACAGAGTCATTTGGACTATGCCTGTTGGTCACACCTCTTGCTCAATGCTCAATCCCAAATCTGTTGAGCTTGGCTTGGTGATAGCCAGACTAGCTTTACTGCCCGACACTGATCTTCTAATTCAAATACGTTAGCAGTCATTTATAAGACACTCTAGCAGCACACAAGAGTTATGGCTTTTGTAAAAGATCACCTCCAATATGTATCTTCATGCTGAAGGGTGCACTACAGGGCATTTTGACTGACTTATTAGATCCGTTCAGGGCAATTTCCTTTACTACATATTACAGTGGATAGACTGCTGCCACAGAATTGCAAGCACTTGATTTGTCAATGCCAGCCACTGACAGACTCAGCGTAGGCATTCATTCCTCCCTTTAAAGTATGGCTGACATTAACAAAGTTTCATTAATTGTCCTTTGCAATTACATTTGCATAAAACCTCAAAATTCACCACTCAAAGCATTAGTTTGATTACTCACCTTCCTATAACACAGCCCATGCACACCCACACACCTACTCAAACACACATACCCATGCATCCACACACACACACACACAATGCTTTGTCCAGTTCCATGTCAGTTAATGTGTAATTAGAGGCAGCTTAATTTGCATTTTTAATTAAGCAGTGCATAAAGGGGATACAAGGACCAGATATTGGTATGGTATTTAATGGCGTGGAGGCAATCAGAGAGTTTACTGTTAATTACAGATACACAGTCTGATTGCTTTCTGCTATCTAATGAATTTTCTACCAGGATTAATGGCTTGATCTAATAGACATGCCCTGGTGAACCCACTGGACCACCAGCTTTAATAGCAGTAAAAAGTTCAAGTTTACTCTTCTCTATTAGATAAATCATTTGTAGATTTACATCATTATAATATAAAGCTATTTAGTAAGCCCCCCACCCCCACCCCAGGGACATGCAATGGATTGCAGAACTGATTGTGCAGATTGAAAAGAATGTGCATGGACTTTTCTTTAGAAAATGTTGGTTTTACTCATTTGGAAGAGTACTCTTGTACAGCATGTCACCCGACATGTTTAAAGGCAAAAGCATTCATGCCTGTTCTGGATGGCCTCAGCGGTGGGTGTGATTGTGGGATTGTCTCTTTCGGAATGTTACAAAAAAGTGTTGGACACAAATCTCAAAGAATATTTTGCCATCAAAAAGGGAGTTTCAGACACCAATAGACTATCAGTCAAGAAAGTGGTTTGTTTTGAAAGTACAAAACCACAGTGATGGCATATTGTTTCCTTTTTAGATTAGATCTAAAAAAGGTCTGTTGTGTTTGGTGTAATCTGGGTCCAGACTTTACTGACACCAAACTTCAAATTCCCCACATTCAGCTTTTTGAAAGCTCAACTGCCATCCTGAAATTTCCCATAACTACTGTCTGCTGCTGCCGGGAAGAAGCTCGTCTCTTGTGAGCTTTTGTGGGTGAAGATGACACTGAAAGCAGAATAAAGGCATCAATTTCTTTTTAGAACATCTACACTTCTGTTCTGATTCGGGAAAGGTTTTCTTCACTAAAAGTTCATCCTTTCATCTCCTTTTCCAGCACACAGCGGTTTTCTCCATTACAAGAAGAGATGATAAAATAAGGCAGGATGACCTGAAAAGGACACAGTAAACAAGTATGTTTTTCGTACAGACAGTGATGAGGCCAGGATGATCTGACATACAATATGTTGTGTGAATGTGTGCGTGTGTGTCACATTACCATCCAAGGAGAACTTTTGAGTGAATCCAAAATAACACATTCAGCTCAGTCGATACTGCTCTTTTAGCTCTTTTTCATGAGTGTTTCTCCTTTACAAACAAGTATGAGCAACACACACACACTTACGCAAGCATGCAGGCACACACACACACACACACACACACAGACTCACAGAAGTACTTCCAACAAGCATATCCCTCTGCTCTTGTTAAAAATGCATGTGTGCTAGCATCCCATTTGGATAGTGGAATTGGGATGTGGTAAAGTGACATCGTAGAAAAAAAAATGTCACTCTCAAACATGTTCTTGAACAGCTCTGATGGGGGTGAAATGAAAATTAGGATCATGGAAAGAAAGTTTTAGCGGATTATTTAAAAAAGGAGAAAGGAAAAGAAGATGCAATTCTCATTAACAAGTGTGACAGGTGGAGAACGCTCCTCGTCAGCCATCGCTGTCGTGAATATGAGTCGTTAGGGAGTGCTAAAGAAAGGCAGCCAATCTGGATGGAAAGTTAAATTCTTTCTCAAGGCTCAAGGAATTAAAAAAAATAAAGCTGTTGAAGATTTCATGCCGAGCAGCTGACTGGCTGTTATTCGTACAAAAATTAACCCCAAAAGGAAATTTGTGTTTAATGTTTAGTTATGTGATAAAAGATGCCACTGACTTTGCAGCCGTTTGGTCAACACATGTGCAACATTGAAAAACATAATGTCATTTCACCCCTCTGTGAGGCATTGAGCTCACTACACCAAATCACTAAACTCTATGAACAAACTAAATGCCAAAACAAAAAGTGATCTAAACTGCCTGTGCTCCCATTACACAGCAACTAGATCAGATAGTTAACCCTGTTGTTGTCCTCTGGACAAGATCAGAAATGTGGGTTTCTTAAAGCTACATTGTGTAACAATTTCTCCCATCTAGTGGTGAAATTGTAGACAACCAACTTTACTTTCTTGGATCTATTTGTTTTTCATGTATTTCTCTGCGCAGTATGTCAATGAAACCGAAATTAGCTCTTAGTTTACACGCAGCTGTTCCAGCTGTAGCCTAGCCAGTGTTACGACTCCATTACGTGAGTTGTCTGCCATGGAAACCACGACACATGTGATTACGTTACTGTTACAAGGTAGACACACCTTTTTCATTATTGACGTGAGGAAAAGTATCCTACACGTAGTTCTAGCGTTATGCACAACCACGCTTTAAGTTAGCCAAACAATTTTAAAACTTTGAATTTACACAAACAGGGAGAATTACCTGTTGAAAAGAAAACAGGCAACTTCGGTGTCCCTTTTAAAATCCTTGTGAGCTCTTTCCATTTTGGAAAAAGCACTCCAATATTAATTTTGTTGCTTTGCCTGTCGCGTTGTCATCTTAATTCTCTTTCTAACTTCCTTGACAACTCAGTTGGCAACATGTCCTCGAGATCTTCTCCCCCTCCCTCCCTGGCCTTTGTCACAGTCAGTGCCACTGTGTCCCTCTTTGGCTGATGTAGTAATGTAGTACTATGTTTTAAAGATGGAAGCACAACATGGCAGCTGTCATTCGAGCAAATCGCTAGTATGTGTTCTGAATGATTCTGAATGGCAATCTGCGCGTACGAGAATATTTTGATCAGTTGGTGGAATTATTTACACATGAATGAGCACATAATTGTAAAAGAACAAAAGCGTTATTGCTAAGAATCAACTCAAAATATTACATAATGGAGCTTTAACAGCCAAATTGCATCAGAATAACTTAGATACAAGTGTGTACATTATATGGAACCCAACATATGCATCCATGCATCCATGTTCTTCGCAGGTAAGATTAATGATTACTTCCATTGAATTTTGGTTGCTTTATTAAATTTTATGGTATTTGAAAAAATTAATTTTCAAATGGTTTCAAAACAGCATCCTGACCAAAAATCATGATTCACTCAACATCCTTTGATCTTAACTATTCTATTAGTCAAAATAATTCATAGTATCTGCTCTTTTAAACTAAAAAAACAGGTATAATGTCATTTTATTAGGTTTATTGACCATGAATTAAAAAGAGGGACAAAAACATCTAAAAAAGTGCCAAAAGCATCATAAAAGTTGGAAAAAGTAAAAAAACAAAAAAACAACTATTTTCTATTTTGAGTGACAAGTTCATGGACAACATAAAACATACACGACACACATAGACAACACAAGTGTTAAACGCAAGACAAGGCTTGGTGGTGGTAAATATTATTCTATACCAGGCTGGCGACATTCTACATATTTATTTGGAAAACATAGGGAGGCTTGGATTGGTTGCTTTGCACGAGTCCTCATTTCCCCGAATCTCTACAACAGACATGGTAAGTGCAAAGTTAGCATGACCCACACACAATGGTCACTTACTAGAAATGCACCAGGTTAAAGAAAAGTATACCGGAAATTCCCTTTAATGTTGCTCGGTTTAGTGAGTTCCTCCAAGGCACTTTACTGTTTGTGTCTTTTCAAGTTAGTCAGTTCTAGTGTTTGAAGTCCAGTTTAACTTAAGTTTCTGATGGTTTGAGAGTATTGTTTTCCTGTCACAGAAGAAGTAAATGCCCAATGTTTTGTCCTTTGTTTGCAGTAAGAAACTTTCTTCACTTCAAAAGGGGACTGTGGGAACTGAATCACAGAGTTACCTCAGTCACTGAATGTCATGATGAGGAGCTCAAACTGTCACTAAAACAAATTACGCAACCTGTTTTTAAGAATTGAATAAGTATGAATGGGCTAAGTCCCACAAACAAAGTAGAGAAGAACTAACAAATTGTTGGTTTTGGTGATTTCATGTGATGTGTTGAAAAAAAGAAAAAATAGAAAATAACACCTGTCTTATCATGTTACACCTCCGACGTTTCAAAAGCTCTAACTGCAAAAAGAGTAATAAACGACTCCTACATCTGTGTCTTCTTGACACAACAAAGTAATCACATAGCTGTCATGCTAGAAAGGCTTGTGTACTCCGACTTGTATGGTAGACAAAACTTTCTTTAAAATCTGCCTCTGATGGGAATGTCACGCCTGATGTTGCCATTTTGATCTGTTTGCAGTTATTCTTTATGGCTTTGTAAAAACATCAGTGTTGTTAAACCAGAGAGACACAAGGGCGTATGATTTGTCATAGTGTATGCACTTGGCTGGGTCCTCTTGATGCTTCACGTTAACTTTGTCTGTAGCTGCACCCACCCACTGACACTTTGTCTGAGGACCTGAGGAGTGGCAGGTCTCTGTTTGAATGCCCTTACTGTAAAAAAGTATTGGCTGGTGCCCATGTCTCCTGAAATGTAGCTGACAGGCCGGCCGGCTCAGGGATGGAGCACGTAACTTGCAAAATACATGACTTAGCCTACGCCTTAGTTTACACAGCCTCCAAGCATTTTTCTTTCTTCTGTGTTGCCAAGGTAACCCTAAGCCTGGAAGAAAAACATCCCACTTACTGTCTACCAAGCTGAGAGAAAAACTGACAGCGAGAGACAAAGCAGACCAGTCTAAATATTCAATGATTTAGGTACAGTAAGTGTGTTTATCACTTGTGGCGGTATGTGACGCTGTCTTTTTCCAGTAGAGCCCTGCAATGGTTTTTATTGTCCCCTTTCCAGTTCTATAAAACATGTTCTCGTAAACTGACACAGTTTATACTCTTGACGGCGCACCTGTAGGGCAACATGTGAATGTACCCTTTCTTAAAAGGAAAAGCCACACACGCTGAAAGAGGCTAACACTACATGCCTCAAAAAAACACTGCAAGACCGCGGGATTTTAAAGAAATGTGTCACTGAAATAACATCCTTTCTTGGCTTTAAAGCAGAAGGAGACTTTCTATGTATAAAACTGATGAAGACAGACTCGGTGCAGAATTCCAAATGCTACACAGACATTAATTCTGTGTCTATTTGATCTTCATTAAACGTCTTTATTTATATGGTTGAATTTTGAATTTCAACATGTTTTTTTGGTCACAAAGGCACAGTCATCAGCAGTGGGGAAGGAAGTATTCAGAGCCTTTATTTAAGTAAACCACAATGTAAAAATACTTATTACAAGTCCTGCATTGAAAATGTTACTTCATTTATTTATTTATTTGATTAGGACAATGCACATTAATGAACATTTCTGTAAATGCGCCAGAGTTAGCCAATTGGCCAGTTAGCTACTTAAAGTACCGTATGTAAGTATAAGTTTGTAACGCAGAAAAATTGAGTGCTGATGATGTGAGTTAAGGTTTACTATGAATTCCAGATGAGAAAGTGGCTCACATGATTGTTTCTGCCTTATGTTTCACCACATAGATTTCCTGAAATTCACATTACACCCGGCATGTCACAGGAGGTTTCAAAATCAAAGGAAATTGGATTTCTCCTGGAAAGTTACAGTAGTTTGAGCAGAGAGAAATCAGATAAGCTTTATTTTTTAGGGAGAATGAAATGTGAAGAGGGTTTTCACCAGAAAAGGTGTTGATATGCCTCCAGTGCTCTGCCTCTCTTGTAACACAACACAGTATACGTGTGTATTTCACAGATATTCCATCAACAATGGATGTGTAGTAATGCTGAATGAGGGAACAGCTTTTCAGTCTTGCCTTTATTTTATTTTCCTATTCAAATGCAAATGAATGTTTATATGAATATTTACATACTTGAATTCACGGGTTGCTGTCTTTTTGCCAGCTACAACATAAACATGTTTCTCACTTTGAGTAAACACATGGCACTTTATGAAAAAATCGAAGCAATATTTTTAGACAAATTTAGTGATGCCGTTTCTAGATGAAAAATAATCAAAATGTGTTATTTGTTGTCATTTATTATTTCAAACTGCAAAACTGTGACAGGATATTGACAACGGGGGTTGATTGAAGGGTTCATGGTCCATAGGATATAATTTTTATTGTGACAGCCTTCACATTTGCCACACTATTAAGCTGAAGTGCTCTATTAAATTTGACTCAGTCACACTTTGTCTCACCTAAGCACCCAGTTATTTAAATGAAGAACGGCTCCTTGACATTCAGAGTTTTTTCTGTCCCCTTAGTAACTGTTACTACGCCTGTCAAACTTCATTTAGTCGGCCAACGAGATTTTTGCCGACTGAAATGACAGCTGTCGCTAGCTAGCTAGTAACTAATCTAACATCGGCTCACATCTCCAGCTCACTTTTTAATGATTCCAGCTGGCTTGTTTTAAAACTATGAAAATCTTAATCTTAAATAACAACAATTAAAAAAAAAAAATTCTACAACGTTTAACATGCACTTGCAGGACAGAGCTGCTTAAGTTAACTTAAACTCTGGTAGCAACCAGGACCAGCTTTCAAATGGGGAAATACTACATAGTGGATGTGCTAGTTGTGAGCATTGACTGTAAATTATTGGACAGAGCATGTATGACGTCACCCATTGGTTTAGGGAGATCTGCTATGAGTCGCCCAGTTTGCCGTTATGGGAGCAGCCATCCTTGTTGCGGATGTGATGATTTTAGACGAGAGGGAGGATTGAGGGAGGAGCCCTTACACTCTACATGTTAAACACTTTCACTGGCAATCACATCATGGCCACAATTTATCGTCGATTTTAAAGTCAACAAGACCATAGTTTAAAAAAATGAACATCATTCTGTGTTGCGGAAAACTTTAAATTAGCGATTGAGACCATAAACTCATTATGAAAATGTTTAATGAGGTAATAAATCAAGTGAGAAGTGGGTCACTTTCTCATGGACTTCTACAGAAATCAACCACACGTGTCACCCTCTGCTTGAATTCAGATAGAATGCAGGTTTAGGGCACTTCCGCATTTGCAGCACTTCGCAGAACCTGATGCTTCGTCCATTACCACAGTGTACAGTCCATGGTTGTGAGCACGGCTATTTTTTTTTTTAAGATAACCTGTAACAACCGTAAAATAATGTAGTTAGTTAATAATGTACTCACATGGCCTTGAAAAGTGACACTCCGTTACTACTGTAGATAGTATACTAGTTAGTTGGACATGCTTAGAACTGATGAACCAGAGCGTGACAGTCCTGCTGTGCTTAGTTAGGGTTGCTATGCAATGATTTGACAATCACTGTGGAGGAGAAGGGTAAATCAAAGGGTTAGGGTTAGATTTAGTGAACCCCATATCAAACGGTCAGCAGTTTAAACTATAATGATAAATAATTTATAAATAAATCATTCAAACTTGATAGTAAAACTGTTTGGTTACAAATACCACAAAAAGATTTTGTGTCAGTCTGTGTTGGCTCTGAGCAAATATTCAGATCTCTGTGATTATAGCTTTGAGAATCACTGAAAATTATGCATAGTGTATTCATTTCAGTAAGGGGGGGATCACAGAAATATGAAAATAAATAAGATAAATTGTTTGGAAGTACACACTTGTTATGCTTTATCCATACTGTCTGTGAGTCATGGAAATATTGGAACATAGCACAAGAAACACTCCACATTTCCAATTTTGAATATTCAGTGGCACATGCTTGTTCTTGGACCTGCTTGGTGAGACAGAAGTGTCAGTTGGTGGGATTAACGAGTATTTATTAGAAGGCTAAACCCCTTTGAAATGAATCATCTCATTCTCAAGGGGGTTCTTAAAACAAATATACAGAAAATATCATATCTCACTAATCTAATTGAATAATAAATTATGTATTTCTTCCATCCAGATTGGACTCAGAGTTTTGTGGAGGCTCATGCAGATAACAGTCTGAAAGCGCAACAGATGCCTTCACAGACCAGATTGGAGACGGGTGAACTCAGGTCCTCTCGTTAACGCTGTTAACTCTCATCTTGTGTGATTTAAGGGGTAATACAATATATATATATATTTTTTTTTAAAGTATACTTGTACAACCTCCTAAGTATGAACAATGTTCTCATCTGGTCTCCGTATATATAGTCTGTCTTCAATTTAAGAGCAATTCATTAGACTTTATACTGAGAACATTTTAAGAGCTCCTTTTAGTTTGTTTTGTTACAATTTGCTTGGGTAAACTATTAAGTTGAAATACCACTTGTACTTTTCCTGGCAATACATTTGGTACGCTTTCCATATGTGAACAGCAATCTCAAGAAAATCACTTGCTCTTCACTTTGGCTGGGCTTTATGATCCTTCAGATGACTGGAACCCCTAACCTCAATTACAGCTTTACATCAGCAGTGCGAGACAAAGAAGATGGGAGGGAGCTTTGCATTTTCTTTCTTTTCTTCCGAGACAAAAGATCAATAAGAAGTTGTAAAATATTCAACTTTTAGAATGGTCTTTTTCCTGTCCGGGGGCCTTAAGTGACTGAGCCTTCATTCATATTTATGGCACCCTTTGGTGTAGTGATTTAGGATCATGCACCAACTCCCTGAGCCCCTTTTCAGTCATTCCTAACCACAAAACTGAGGCTAAATCATAATGTCATACTCTGCGGTGCTTAGGTTACAGTGACTGGTTGCAGTGTGCTCACCCAGCCTTCAGGGTCAAAGGATTCTGAGCCAAATAACACCATCAGCAAATGAGGGAGGGTATGTCAACATGTGGTTACACACCTGTAATAACATGCTGTCCACCTTTTATATACACTGTCTCAACACCTGTGAGCCGCAGTCTCGTTGAGTCAGCTTTTTTATTTGCTTGCATAGCCTTGCTTTTTGTAGCTGGGGCGCTTGCCTGCATGTATTTTACCGTGTGGCCAACAGACAGCATGCTCATTCCATAGAAAATGTATTGCAGCATTGCAGTGGTGATCGCTTACCATTATTTTCCATCCTTTTACAGACAGTGTATTGTTCTGCATTCAGACTTCTAAATGCAGCAACATGCTGTAATTACCTTAAGAAATACAGACATGCTGAAGTCAATTTTCAAAAACTCCAGCTGGAGTGCCAAATAATCCGAAAAAAGACAAGAGTCTCCACAACATTTCCATAAAATGTTGCATGGAGCGCTGGGAAAGATTCTTTGGTATTACAAAAGATAAATCCCTCTGGAGAACTTACCGTTGGGTGTATTTTGTTTTTCACTGACTCACCCTAACCGTTGTTGCCACTGGTAGAAAAGAAAAAAACAGTGGGTGATACAGTGGGGACCTCACAGGTTGTCTGTAATAACACATAAGGTGCTACGGAAACATACAGAGGCACTTTTACCTTGCTTTATCTCATTTAGGGCAGGAGAGGGATTGTCTATTCACAGCTTAGCAACGGTAACTAGGCATGGTAGATCTGTTCAGCTTTGGACATACCAAGCATTTAAAAAGTTTGGAGGAAGTTGTCTCTTTTCTAGTCTTTCCACAACAGCATTGTAAGGAATGGATGAAACAGTGTGTTTATCATTTTTGATATACATGTAAGGTGCATGTACTATTTACTAACTAGTAAGTTGTATCAGAGCGTAACTACCAAGGAGCACTTTACTAATTAGCTGAATACATAGCTTTGCCCGGATCGCGATGACCACATCCACTTAGAAGGTCCTGGATTCTACCAGACTTTTGGCTAACGTTAGGAGCTCTGTCCTGCTCAGATTTGGGAAAAAGTATACTCGCAGCCCCAGCAAACCTTACCCGGGGTAGCATTGCATTTGCTAAAATCATCAGTTACTCCTTGTCCTGTAAGCCTTTTTTCTTGGAATGTCAGTATAAACAAGTATGTAAGCTAAGCAGCCAAATGGAGTTAAGTTAAAAAGAAACAGTCTGACATTCTTCCTTATAAAATTACTTCCTTATAATTAAAGGACTAATAAGCTATGTGCTGCAATACAAGGACAATGAGGGGGTTTTCACATGACTACCTGGATGTTAAACTATGAGCCTGCTTATTATTTGACATGAAACTTTACGTAGCCATCAACTGAATATTTAAAACCCTTATACAACGTCCTCATTTTAAACATCAAAAAGTCAGCCAAAGATGGCTTATTGGTTTATCTGCCACAGTTATCTTCGAATGTGCCGGGCTATATCTGAACGCTTGACAGGCATAGCAACAGTAACTGTGGTGGGGCAGGGTTTAGCTACCTATCTGCACCTCCAACATTCCATCTAAATGATCAAAGGCTCTTGGGGTTAATGGAAAACATTCAAAAAATGAACAATATGAAGGAAAAGGGGGACTTCCCAAACATGTGAAACAGATGCTTCTCATTCTCTCTATCTCCTTCCCCCCATCTTTTTCCACTGAACTCCTCCAAGTCTCTACAACGAAAGCAAGAAAAATCATTTTGACAAGATATTTGAAGTTGTATTCCCCCTGGCATGACTCAGGAAACTATATGTCAACTTAAATGAACATTATTTCCTCCAAAAGAGACAAATCAAGCAGGTTAGTAATCTATTTACATTTTTTTTCCTCTCCCACTTTTGAAGCAGAGGAAAGAATCTGGCTCATTCAGTTGGCCTCAATAATGAGCTGGATGAAAATCAATACACCCTCTCTCATTCAGTGCGTGTGTTGGGGTTATAATTAGCTTATAAAATGTTAAAACTTCTGTAGTGGTTTATGTGGCTCAAAACACACAATCTGCATCTTAGAAACAATAAATATTTCTGCAGAATGTTCGTTACTTTGCCAAGTAGTTTATCTCTTTTCTTTGCCCACCAAAAGGGCCTTGGTGGTTGTTAGGGGTTATATATGTACATCTGGTAGCAGTTAAAGCTGCATACTTGGCACCACCAAGGTTTCTGCAGCTCGAGCAGAGCAGCAACACGTTCCAAGAGCAGCTCAGGCCCGGCTCAGTTCTCTGATAAAAACAAAAGAGACGTTTCATTCAAAGGAGCCCGACCTTTGGGATCTTTGGGAGGGAGGCGAGATGTGGAGGTCACCGGCTACCTTCTTATCTTTACTTTGATTTGTTTTCTAAATCCTCAGATGTTGTTGAGTGAGCACATGAGATGGAATTGGGGTAAAAGGCAGGGAGGTGGAGTGTAAGCATGAGATAGTGAGACATGGGCTGGAAACACCCCCTGAAGATGATTGATGACAACAGCAAAGCAGATTCAAGGCCTGTTTTCCACATAGATCTTTCTCACACCTATGAGGATGATGACGTGTCACAGGGCCCTTTTCTCCCTCTTGGTACAATTGGTATTTTCAATGTGACTATCACTTTCTCTCTAGGTGGAAAAAAGGAAATACATGTTATTTTTGCTCCCAATTGTAGGAAAGCACTTAGGGGGATTGAACAGTTAAGTCCAAGATCCCTCTGTTTTGAACAGGCTTTGTTTCATGTTCTTTTCCAGTCTCTTAACATTTTTTACAACCTTTTCCTGATAAGAACGCCTTGCTATTACCCCCACAAAAAATGACTTTGGAAAGATAAATAGATAGACCTCCTATGTAGTGCAAATGGCATCATCCCCAACAGAGCCATTACTATTTGGGTTATTCCATGCCATTTTTTATCCCACACGAGTCCCCTGGCTTTCAGTTAAAGCCAATGTTTGCTGGAAAAAATGAGGTTGTGTGTGATGCCAGCTCCTACCAAGTGTTCTGTCCTTGTGAAGCACAACTGCATGCAAACCAAAATCACTCACCAGCTCATAGCAACAAACCAATTCCAGACAACACGTTTTAATTATTTTCTTAAATCCAGATGCTGCTTGATGCAAGTGGTTGAAACAAAGACACAATGTGTAATATAGCAGACTCAGTTCTGGAGAAGGTCAATTGTTATACAACTGGACTAAGTAGTTCAAAACTGGCTACATCTCGACTACAACTGAAAAATACTAATGATTTTTAGTGATGTAATATCTAATAATATATCAACCATGGGAGGCAATTTTCTTCTGCAGAAACAAGTACCTTTACCGTTAATACTCTATTTACATTTAGCTTCTAGGCTTTTCACTTAAGTAGGATTACAAATGCAGGACTTCTTATTATTACATTTTGTTATGGGTACTTTTACAGGAGAAAATGATCTGAGTACTACTTTCTCCAGCATGTTTGCTGTACGTAAAGTATGTATGTTTATAGTTTCTAGTTTGCCAGGAAAAAGAAAATCTGTGATCAACTAATCCTGATTCAGCTCGGTTGGAATGCAATTATAAAGGCATTATGAAGTGCTGAGAGCAGCAAGACAAGCAAGGGAGAACAGCCCAGACTCTCCTTGCCACCAGGTTACTTTACATATCTGCAACTCAACCCTCCCGCCACCCCTCCATCTCCTGATTGTGGAAATGGCCGTGAGCAGTTATAGTCTCCTTGGCACAGCCCATCTGTTGTTTTTGTTATTCAGAAGGGGTTGTTGGAGGGGAGTGGCTTGATGGGTGGGCTGGTGTTGGCTTGGGTAAGGAATGAGAAAATGAATGGGAGGATCTAGCCACAAATTGTTAACGGTCTGTTATTATTACAGTAGGTAGCCGTTAGCAACGGTTACATGGCCAAACAGTCTGACACAATGGACATTGCTAAATAAAGCCTGGTCCTTCTGACGCAGTCAGTGAGCCATTTTGGGCCTGATCAGGAGGATCAAGCAGAGCAGGTGATTTGTAGCTTGGCTGTATCCACCGCAGACGTGCAGAAAAGAATCTACTGCAAATGGAAATTGATATCATAAATTATTATAATTATACAATATTATATGGTCATGTTTTGGATTTCAGAATCAGAAACAGTCTATTAGATACTTTAACTGGGCGGTTGGGTGGCTCAGTGGCCCGCACTGGCTCCCCACAACAGGGCAGTTCTGGCTTCAAATCTCCACCCTGGTCCTTTCTGTGTGGAGTTTGTAAATGTTTCCCACGTTTCCGCTGCAAAAAGGCACGTTAGGTTTACACTCCCTCCATTGCCCTTAACCCTGTACACTGACATTGTGTACGGAATATACTGAAGAATGGCTTGACAATTAGAAAAGATATGAATGATTTAGGATAAATTAAACAGGTTAGTTCACCAAAAACTACCACACACTTTGTACAGTGTACAATTCCAGCAGACAGTATGCCCCATGGAGAGTGAGAGTGAGCAGTGGAAGACTTGTTGATGAAATTTCATACTTTACCTTTCCTCTCAGGGTTTTATATTCAGGTCCTTCAGCCATTGATACGAATGTAAAACTATAACGTTCTCCTCTCCATGATCCCCAGACAAGCTGGCTTTTGTATGCAATGTAAGCAGCTCACTGGTTGCTCACTTGCCCTCTCTGTCTCATGCACACAGTCACTGTTAAAGCCAACCATTGTTACAGGCCATGATAATAGTATCAGTCCTTGACGGGGGGAGTTACAGTTGGATTGGCACCAGCTGTTAAAGCAGCCATACTTCGTGGGCCTGATTAGATTACAAAATTGCACTCGATCTCATCTGACATTAATTATTGGACCATAATATGTAACACTGTGCCTTACAATTTAGAACTACAAAAGAATTGCAGTTAAACCTGTCCAGAGTTAAGAGAGACATCTAAATCTCCGGTCAGTGTCAAGAGAATTGGTTTGTGCTGACTTTAATAGGGAACTCAGACAGCTTAATCAGTATACCAATCACAATTTCCCAAGGAACAGATAGTGTTTTCCATTGTTGCTATTGCTGCCAGACCACCATCTTAGATTATTGTGTGTGTGTGTGTGTGTGTGTGTGTATGGGATCTTGCTAACACAGTTGAGAGCTCTTGGCTCTTGTTTTATCAGTAGTGGACTGTGCCTATGTTGAAATGTAACACTTTTAATTTCCTCTTATTTGCATAAAGATGTGAATCACTGCACGTGTTCTCGAGTCAAATTTAAAGGAGAATTCCGGTCGATTCCAACACGTAGCTCTGTTGTTTGTAAATTTGGAATGCTATCAGTAGAGAGAAAAACCAAAACAATTGTTGCTTCCTACACCGTGTTATCCTCCTGCTAGTGTTAGGCCTTAGGGACCGTCTACAAACTACAACACAGAAAAGATTTAAAACCCATTTTCAGAAATAAGCATATGCTTATTTTTTATTTAAGTAAGTGTTATAGAACAAGCAGCAGGAGACAAGTTATAATTGAGTTAAATTTGGAGACACTACCTTATTTAATCATTAAATTGTACTAAATGCAATGTAATGAATAAATCAATAATTTGACGCAAAAAATTGATTTAAAAATTAGCTTATTGATTAAAATACGATTGATTAGCTCACATAACGGACTGGGTGGGTAGCGCACTGCCATGAGTCCATGACGCTAATGTCTGATATCATTTTCACTGTTATATTTAGCATATATTAAAATCACTTTTTCTGGGATTTGGGGAGTTATTTTCTGTCTATGGTTCTTCAACACGCATACAAACTTGGAAAAAAAACACCCATGATGTTTTGAGTGAAGTATGGGTTTGTGGATGTCCTCTGTCTTCAGTCTCCAGGTGAGCTGGTCCAAATCTCCACAACTTTCTACGTAACTAGCCGAGACAAGGTGGCTAACCGCAGCATGCTAGCTCGTTCTTAATGGCAAAACGCTGCTACAACACACACTAGTTCACCATAATCAACAAAAGAACTACTCACATGTCCTTGTTCTGCAGGTATTCCACAAGTGTGTCCTCGTTTAGAAGTCTCCCAGCTAATCCTGCCTGTTACTGACCAAAGTTGGAAAAACAGTAGCTAGCTGATGTTATCGTTACCTAGCAACTACGCATGTGCGACTCCCAACAAAGATAGTGAGAAGTGAGATGCCTCACTATGTGGCTAAAACAGAGAGCTTAACACACAGGGTGAAAACAGGAGCTGCAGCAATGTGCAGTACAACAAAAATATGGTGTTTTTTGAAAAGGAAACCATGTCAACCTATTGTAGTTCAACCTCAAAATACAATTATGAAGCTGAAAAGGGGCATATGTGCACTTTAAGAAAAATATAAAATAACACCCAGTTTATTGTTAAAGTATGTAGTTTAAAAAGTACTGAATTAGCTGTGTTGCATTATATTGACTGTCATGGTTTCAATCTAACAGAAACACCCCTTATACCCCTGACACTGACAATCTAGACATGCAAGAAATGATGAAACATGGATGAAATCAAGACCTGACTGAAAAATCTCCAAAGTAACAGTAGTTTCACGCAATCTTGCCTGGTATGACTAAATCACACAAACGGCAACTTTTAAACCAACAGACGCACTGCCATCTGCCATAAACAGCACACATCATGAGAATGGCCTTCTCTTTATCTGTGAAATGATAAATATACCAATGCATCACTTAATTATTGCCCACACATCTGTTGTCACTGCCTACAAAATTCCCATGCAGACTACGGGCAGCAGAGTGAAACAACTGTGGGAAAGAGGGAGGGAAGACGTATGTAGGAAATGAGAGATTTACTGAGTGATGTAGTGGAGAACAGAGTGCCTGAGATTTATGGCAGGTCTGCTGCCTTCGAGGCAGAGACACCTTCAGAGACGTCCTGAATCGTTCCTATTAAGATTAATAATGCTAGTATTTACAAGGCCCAGATCTCCCCTCAGAACCCTGAGGCCGCCCTGGTGCCAAACCACCAGTAGACCACAGCAGAGAGGCGGACGGAAAGAAGGGAAAGAGCAGTGAATGAGTGTGTGTAAGAAACGGGAGTGAGAAAACACACGCAGTCATCAGCCACAGCAGTTCTTTTCAGCTTACAAACTAAGACTATTTTTTTCTTCATTCAATCTTTGATGAAAAGTGCTAAAGTTGGGATTTCTCAATTTAAAAAAACAATAACGTATTGCTTGTGTTTGGTTTGTATTATAATCCCAGGATTAAAGTAAAACATTTCTTTTCTTGCTGAGAGAAGAAGAACAATCCCACTCTCGTACCAGGTAAGTATAGAGCTACAGACGGTAAGCTTAGCAAAAGATTGGAAAAAGGAGGAGACAGCTAGCCTGGCTCTGTCAGAAGGTAACTAAAGCTGACCAGCGCCTCTAAAGCTCACCTATTTACACGTTACTTCAAAGTTGCTGTTTTACAGAAGATTATGTGCTGGAATGTTACTTCTTCAAGCCAAGAAATCCTTCTAAGCTAATATAATTCACATTTGACTAAAGCCTTAAATTTAACAGAGAGATATAACAATCCTCTCATCTAACTCTCAGTAACAAATTGAATATTCATATTTCTCAAATTATTCCTGTATTTTATTAGGAACAGACAGGTATATAAACTTGGAACAGTTTAATTAAAACCATGTAAACATGTTAACAGAGAAGATTAGACCTCTTCTTATCCCGGTAATATTCCATATTGTCAGTACAAGGTAGATGGATACTATTTGAAAACTATACTTTAAAAAAATACTACTTGAGTATGCATTGTATATGATTAAAACACATAAAGGCATCAGATTCAGTCACTCCTTAGGCATTTTTCTTTTAAACAGTCTGAACTTTATTGACCTGTAAGGCTACTTTTTTATTGAGAATCACAGTCCACATGGTCTTACTCCCAACTTGTAAAATACGCTTGGTCATTGGCTGTCAGCGTCAGATGCGACGCAATAAGCACCGGGAAGAACAGCAGCTCCGCAGAGCGTGAAGAAGACGTAGTATTAAAGGTGGAGACCAGCCAAGATACCGGGTTTTTTGTCCCGCGTGTCACAGAAACGTGCATTTTATAACCCCACCCACAATCTTTACTGTTGCATTTTTCTTTTCGTAAACCCAATTGTCCCGTTCTTGTCCAGCGTATCACGTAAAGACACCCTTTATAAGCCCGCCGACCATGTGTTCCTAAACCTAACTGCGTCAAAATTGATGACAATAGTCCTAACCCAACGCGTTTAGATAAAGCGTGTTTAGATCTGATGCTAAAGGACACTTTTAGTGTCAATAACAACGCCTAAGGCACCTGACTGAGCGTCCGTATTTTGCGCAATGGCAGTGAGAATTTCTTGGCTCTACATAGCTTTAGTTATCTCATTATGTCTTACTATTGAGTCTCAGATTGAAATGACACCTTCTTCTCTTCCTCACTCTCCAGCGGAGCATACTCACAATCACTAGGCTCTAAAAGGTTGAGATTCGCTTGTAATGCAACCAGTTTTTGCACCCTGTCAGCTGAGAGAGACCCTTGCCCCTTTATATTGCAAAAACGTGACCGCAGGTGCTCACAAGCACCTGTTGCTGGCGGAATCTGGAGTATAGCAGAGGCCACAGCGGACAGCGGCTCGGAGGAACACAGCCCTTTCCACCAGGTGGATGCGGACACGTGCTGGCATGAACTCCATATCCCGGCACCCTTCCATAATCCCTGCTTGGCTGAGAATCTGGCGAAGCTACCAAGCACTTTGCCCTCATCAAGATTTAGATGGTGCGACAGGTTGGAAATCACATAGTAAGCGCTGTTTATCTGCTCCCCTGAGAGTGTCTGCTGTCCAGCATGCTTTGGGTCCAGCATGTACGCCGCTGCGTGAATTGGCTTCACGCAAAACTCCTGACACCTGTCTAACGATGCCATGACGGCTTTCTGTTCAGCGCTGTGCAGCACAGAACCAGACAGTGAAGCTCCGATGTGGTATCTTAACTGACTGAACAGGTCAACAACACCAGAGAGTACGGCGCCTTCTCTTTTCATGTAATCAATGTAATTCCCAATCAAGTAGAGCAGGTTACGACTGCCGCTTAATCCTTTCCAAAATGCTGCATCCTGTACCGTGGCCCTGATGGATGCTTCAATATCCAGCGTGGGTGAGATGGCCATCTCTTGTAAAGAGTTCTGACCCTCCAGGAGGCTGCTGAACATGTTAACCACACCAGTCCAGTCAGAGTTTATAGGCAGTACCAAGGTTGTCCCATTAGCAGTGTGGTTTCTTATATTTGTAGTCTGCCAGCATCTAAAGGCCTCTGCTAGTAGTTTCCGCTCTTTAATATACCTCACCACCTGCTCAGCTCTCCTGCACAGAACCGTCATAGACGGCGTTGCAACTGTGTCATCAAAGAGCTGCTGGACGCCACACAATGTGCAGCCAATAGCTGATATGTGCGGGAAGGCTTCTTCTACTTGAGCCCAAGCCGCCATCATTTCCGGGGTGTTGTCAGTGACAACGGCAAAGACCTTTTGTGGTCCCACTTCATTTATAATATCTTTAAGTTCCTCAGCAATAAAAGTGCTTGTGTACGTCTGCTCCTTTGTCGTTGCACGTTTGTAGAACAGTGGTACAGGGGTTGCAACAACATAAATGATCGTTCTGGTTTCTTTCACAGTAGACCAGCCACTGCAGACGATGGTGACACAGTCCGCTCTCCCTATGGCCTCAAGGACCTGGCCTTGTACTCTGTCATACTCACAGTCCAGGAGATGAGAGGACAAAAGTTCTCTGGTGGGCGGACAGTAAGCAGGCCGGAGCACGCTGAAAAATCGCTTCCAATAAATATTGTCAGTGAGAGTGAGGGGTGACGAAGTGGCATACACAGCTCTTGCCAGGCACTCGTCAGCATGTGCCTGGCTGCGCTGATCCACTGAATCAATAAGGAACTGTCCCCCAGGAGTGGCAGATGGTAAGAACGAGAAGGAGGGAACAGGAATGGAGGCAGAGGAGCTCCCATCTGGGCCTGGTGACTGCTGCAAAATCACAGAGTACTCCTTGCATTTGTCCAAATGCATCTGCATCTTGGTAGCATTCTTTGTGTAGGTCTTTAAACAGTAGTTGCACATGAAGGTTTCCCTCCCTTCTTTGATAGCTGGGGTGAAATGCTTCCAAACACCTGACTGCAAGCGTGGCATCTTCCTGTATTGGTAAAATGAAGAAAAAGTCAAAATATTAGCTGTGTATCAAATTGGTGAATTGACACTACTTTTTTGTCTTAGAATGTCAAAGTAACCAGGACTTGTTTATTTTATAACCACACTGATGCTAATAAGGTCTCAAGTCTTTGTTTATATGCTAATTAGGATGCAACTAACGATTATTTTCAATAGCCTATGTTGATTATTTTCTTGATTAATGAATGAGTCTTTTGGTCTATCGAATGCCTGTCACTACTTCCTAAAGCCCAGACTGATACTTCAAATTCGATAAATATTTAGTTTCCTATTGACAAAAGACAACATGGAAGACAGCAGAAAATCCCCACGTCAGAGAAGGTGGAAATAGAGGATGTTTGACATTTTAGTTAAATGCTGAATAACAAATTGGCTAAATCTATAAAATCAAGGCAACCGTAAAGAAGTATTAATGAATTGACAGACTAATTATTGTTGGCAGCCAGGCCAAATTGAGAATCGATCTTGAAGCTGAAAAAAAACACACTTTTGCTCCTCTCCACAAAGAAAGACCTTAAGGATAATTTGATATATATCTTTGTTTTTCTCTTCTTTAATTGATAATTATGTTTTTTTTCCCACTCTACCTTTAAGATCACTTAAATTGCCTTATGACAGTGATCCCCAGCATTTTGGCATTTTGACAACTTATTTCCTCTTGTGAACCCTTATCACAAGTCAGGCCTACATCAGACTACAGGTGGGGGCAAGTTAAAAGAGTGGTATTTCCATCATTGTGTTTTATTTGAATTTGAATGCTCTTCAAATTTCAGATTTCAAGACGTAAACGTGTCTTGTGACTCTCAAGGTGATATTTTGAGAATAAAAAAGAAAAAAAAGGGAATTTTCTATGGCACTGCCTTGGGACAATCTGTGAGTTGCATGTAATTTTTTGTAAAGTCAAAATCAAATTCATTTAGAATAGAGAGAATAAAATAGATTTACTGTCACTGTAACAGATACAACGGAATTAAGTGCAATCATTGTCAAGTGCCATCTATGAGGTAATATATGCCTAAATAAATACGTAAATAAAGACTACTACTACTGCATACACATTTTATTATATTAATGCTAAGAAACACATGGGAGACACACCATTAAAGTGTTAATAGCAACCTTCACTTGCTTTAAATGATCTTTGAAGATGACTGTGTGAATTGGAAAGATGAAACATGCCAGGTCCTTATTAAAGTAAACAACTCCTTGGACTACATTGCATAGTAACTCATTTACTAGCCGTTAGCTTATCCACCCACCTCTGTGTATGAACACTATTCCACTTTCACACCGGTCTGAAAACACATTTAAAGCCGCCTATGGCTCAGTCTTGTTGTGAATCGTTATCCAGCTGAAGTTACTTTAGCATTAACGTTAGCTGTTTTGGCTAACGTTAACTTGATAGCCTGATAACGTTACACGTTAGCAAAGTGGTTCAAATGATGGAATAAAGTACACAGTATGCCGGCAGTAAACGGGACCGCGGACTGTTACCCGTGTTACGGCCTGATTTGCAAAGCAATTACGAAATATAGTCATAATTTGGCGAGAGAAGTGCGTTACCATGGATTTATGTTACACACGCTGTTGGTTGGGCTGTTTTGGATGTGTTTTGGTAGTGTAGCTACTTCCTGAAACGTCAAGTAAGGGAGCTCACATGGATCAATACACGTCAACTGCCGTAAATCCCTACAGAAGAAGAAGATCCATACACGCGTGTTTGCCTGTGGAAGTTGCAGGAAAGCAAAGGCAATGACCGCGGTGAAGTTTAATGTTTAATGTTTTAATGTTTGACATTCGTCGGAGAAATGTTTGAACACATATTGTTAAATGACAGGTGAATCAATAGCTGGAACAAAATCATGAAAGGTAAAAAAAATATTTAATATAACATGAAAAGTACATACTGGCGAAGATAATAAGGTTTGCAGAGGTGAAGTGCACTGAATTGCTCCTAGCTTAAACGTGGAGAGTAGGCTAAATTCACTCCTTGGGTTTTTTTTTATTGTCACTACGGGTTTAAGTGTTACAATTGTATTATCCTCTATAGTCAAACGTGGGTCACATTGTACTTCTTTTTCTTCTATTTCCCTCTCTCCCTATGGTACCAGGATCCTGAATTACTTGGCCCTAGGTTATAGAAATGGCAAGTTCCTATGAAAGGTTTTTTTTTCTACTTAGAACGGCTTTAAATGTCTACCATTAAAAAAAGCTTTAAGAAATGATAATACTGGTTGGCTGCATGACTGTTTAATTAAATGTGTACATTGTTAACAGTTGAGTAGAATACATATTTTTCCCCATCAGACATCTGGACATGCCAGAAAAAAAGCACATGAGTAGTTCATTGCATTAATTAGAGCTAGTTATTTAATTTACAAGGCCATGGTATTAGGCTTACTGTGTTAGCTGGTGTAGCATGTTGGTGTAGTGTGAGGGTTCAATATGTGGTTGTATCACTCTAAATAAGAAGGAACAGGTGGATGGAGACGGATAGCACTTTTACTCTTCTTCACGCTTTATCACCTCCACAACAACAACAACACTTCCTTGTTTGACCTCATCACGTGTAGCTGAAGTAACCAATCAGACGATAGCAGAAATTAGACTCAGGTAAATGTGAGGGACCACAGAGGTATTCTTAAAGGTGCTCTAAGCAATGTCACAAGTTTTTTTTAGGCTACAACATTTGTTGTCACATACAGCAAACATGTCCTTACTATCCATGAGCTGCCTGTCCCCAGAACATACCGTAAAAACACGGTCTCTGTAGACAGCCCAGGGTCAACAACCGGCAACAAAAGCAAACTGTGTCAACCTGCACCACGAAGCATACACAAACAGTGTTGCAGCGTTCTAGCCAATAACCGAGGGAAGGATTTGGGGGTTAGTGCGCGGAAGGGAGGGAGAGGAGGCGGGATGAAGAGGACGGAGGGTCGAGCTAGCCTCTGTTCTGTTTCAAAATACTTTGAATGTCAACAAGTAATGCTGTCACCCAACATCGCTTGGAGCACCTTTAACTGTATAACTGTAATTAAACATGTACATACGCAAAGACAAATCAATAAACACAAATTTCTGAATTTTTAATTGTATAAACACTATAAATACATTTTTTGTAAATTAACTCGAATATACGAATTAATGTGTAAATCAAATTACATTTACATTAATTTACATAAAAGTGTAAATGTAAATTAGATCCACCTGGCTCATATATGCTGTGAAAAGTGTGTATTTAAAGATAATTCCGATTAATTACAACTTTGGTTTCAGTTATGATGATGTTGTTACTTGTTCAAGTTATGATTAAATCTGGCATAATCAACCCAACCAACCAACAAAGACAACGAATACTAGCCAATCAAATGGGAGAGTAGGGCGGGTCATGCAATTATAATTGCAACTGTAATTGGCATACAGTACAGCAGGTCAAAGTGGAATAAGGAGCTCAGTATGTAAACTGGCATGGTTGTTTACAATGGACAGTTTGGGTAACACTTTCAAAAAATTTCAAAAACTGTAATGAAAAATAATTCATCATAACTTTCTGATGTGATGTTTTTTTGTTTTTTGAAAAGTAGCAAATTCTCACATTTGAAAAGTTAAAGCCATCTGATGGGGACGTGTTTATACTCTGTCTGATAGCTGATATCAAACCTAAGCCAAACTAATTGTACTGTAAGTATGATTTGTGCACTTTTATTTGTCCGAGATGAAGGCACTTAAACCAAATTCATATCTAGAAGTTTTCAAACACAAGTAGTTTAAAGTCTTGTCCCTACATGCAATATATAACGAATGTGATCTCTTACTGCTGGTGTAGGTCTGGTTTTGGTGTTAATGCCCCACATTGATTTGTGCTAACACTAAATGACAGGGATTATCTCTAGTTCAAGGTCATATTTCTTGCCATGTGTCTGTCATTAGAGACATTTCTGGAGTTTATACAGTGTCTAGGTTTTTGTGGAGCGGTGAGTGCAGCCAAAGCAAACTTACTCTATCTAATTTGGGGGCAATCCGAGCTGGTAATGTCAGGCTGTATCACTGCACTCTTTGGAGGGAGAGTATTCACGTTGACACGCTGCAGAGAGACAGAAACAGGGCAGAGCATGTTTTTTCTTGCCTCTCAGCGTTGGATTAAGTCACCTACCCTTTTTTTAAGGCGCATCACTATTTGAGCCAGAGAATTAGGAGTCCAGACCACAGGGACACCAGTAGAGCGGAAGCAGGATGATGTCATGACATGGCAGTAATGGAGGGAGATTGGGTTTTCTGGTTAGTTGGCGGGTTTGGCTGCTCTCAAACCTTCTCTGATCTCATGGGAAGGTTTTTTGCCATTTAGTCAAAGGTTATTCTTTTTCACACTTAAATGTTTTGATTGAAAATTCCACTGGGGACAGAAGGAACAACACAATCAAGATGTCTCAGAGAAATAGAATTTGATTCAAAGCACAAAAAAGCACATTTTAAAGTACGATAAATGTTTTATCCCCTCATTTTGTTCCAGATTAAGTTGTCCCCCAAAGCAAAAGTCTACTCTCTAATCCCATTTTAATGTGGAACTGTAACAGAATGACATACCAAAACCAGTTTCATGCTGGCATCTTGACTGTCACTCTTGCACACAAGTCTTTATTTTTTATTTTTTTTATAAGAATACAGTAGTAGAATTTGCCAAATCCGTAAGTACGAGACATAAGCCCAGTCTATATGTAGGTTGTTGTGGAAAAATTTGGCTCAAAGATTTAAAGTTATCTTTTACGATCCAAGAAATGCTTTCATGTGTTCTCTGTGAAATGCCCTCTTTATATGCCTCTGTCATAGTCTGGGCTTAATCCGCCAGCGCTAGCTTTGGTCCCAAACACTTTGTGACATCAAAACCTGTAAATTGACAAGTAAAATGCACTTCTGTAAACATGAAACAGCGGCACCCACTCTTGATTTAGGAAGGGATTAGGCCACTCAATAGGGACAATTTAAATGGTATCATTTTATTCCACTTCATGGCCGATCTCTACTTCTTGGAGCTTAAAGCTAAAATTACATCATGGGACTGTTAGCAATTACTAGATTTATATCAGAGCTTGGCTACTTTTAAACAGGCTTAAAATAGCTTTAGCAAGGTCTTGGAGAGCAGTTTATGGGAAAACATCTCGTACTGTATGTGTAGGCTGTATTTTCTGCTCTCAGAAAATGCCATTTGCTGTCGTGAGAGTTTAGTTTTAAACACCAGTTTCATTTGTTTTCTCTGTCTGTGGTTGACATTTATTATTATGACAAGTGTTTCCATATTGTTCTAAAGCTTGTCTTCAAACAGTGAGATGTTTTATAGATGTTAGGTGCATTTGTGTGTGCTCGTACTGTCCTAATGTCTTACCGTTCTTGCGCCCTCCTGTTGCTCTCAGCTTCTGTTCTTAGTGTATTTGTAGTCTGGGAAATGCTAATTAATGTCATATTAATTTGATTTGGCTCTCAATGATATGACTGTACAAGAGTTTAAACTTGATTCCCACGTTATAAAAACATTCCAGGTATAATGTGATGAGCTCCGCTCACATTTGACTTTTGATTTAATCATGCAAACACTGCCTTATTCCAGTTTTAATTAAAAAGCCAAACATTGCTGTCATCATTCTCCAGCAGCTGTGCAAAGGCAAGACAGATGCATCCCACAGCCTCTCCCAGTAAGCAGTTGGGATCCATCCACGTCAATTATAATCCACCGTGACATTTGTCTGAGTGTGATTATTATAGTTTGATACAGGATTAAGCTAATTAGCGATCGTTAGCCCATTCATGAATAAATAATACGCCCACGTTCCTCCACACTTGGATGATTGAGCTCTACCCCTGCATGCTCTACCCTTACCACCCAGCAGAGGCCACTGTGGCCAAGCAACTTCACAAGACCTTTGACATCAGTAGACATCTTTTCTCTCTCTCTCTCTCTCTCTCTCTCTCTCTCTCTCTCTCTCTCTCTCTCTCTCTCTCTCTCTCTCTCTCTCATACTCACTGGTGACCCCAACTTGATGCCAGTTGGCCAAAACACCTAGCACTCAAAATGATGCACTCAGAAATGCCTTTTAATGCCACACCATGGCTCTGCAGTAAATGGGAATTTGGTGAAACTCTTACTGTCTGTTCTTTACACTGTCACATGTTTAATTTCCCAGTCATATTTGAGGCTGTAGATTGTTATGTTTGATAATTATCTGCCATCATGACATTTGGGACATTTCCCTGCTCCTACATGAGATAGCTTTGCATCTGCGATTGTAGTGGCATGCTTAAAAATTGAGCTGCATGTGTCCTGTCCTGCATGTGGACAAGCCTCAAAACTCATGACCGCGCATGCAAAAAAAGGATGAAATAGCTCTTAAAGCACAAAGGAGCACAGAGTCACAAGTAGACCCTCATGATGGAGAGACACTTAATGTAATATTTACATGACAACAGAGCTCTTCAAAGATCAGTCTGGTTCATAGTAAGTTAAACTGTAATTTGGGAAGATGCTCAATTGGTATATGATGGTATTGAATATGGACTTGTGTTATATATGTGGTTATGACTGTAACAATGCAACACTACAATACTACCAGTTGTCTTTGATAATGCAGGGCCTCTTGTGTATCATCCTCTGTCGCTGTGGTTTGAATGTCTCTGTGTACAGAGACAAAAGGGAGCGCTTGCTTGCCCTTACCTTTATATTCTCTGTGTTCCTTTCTCTGTCCTCGCAGTATGTTTCACTTCACTGTGTGACGGCACTCCAGTGAGCAAAAACAATCATGACCGTCTGCCGGTAAACAGTAATTTGCAGAGGTACAATAGCTCGCTGCTCACAGAGCGGCTATATGCACAAGATGGATGGATTGACCAGCAGCGGCTGAGAGGCAGTGTGTCTTATCTTCCCTTTGAACACAACTAATGTCCCGTAAGGAAGCAGGTGTGTGTGAGGGGAGGCAGATCAGGAGTGAAAAGGATAGGTAAAACTTAATGGCTCAGAAATGGTGGCTAGGAAATCAATCTTTCCCTAGCCTCTCTCCTCCGATTGTTTCCAATCTCTATTTTTATTTTCTGTGTGAAAACGACTCGCTCCATTCAACCAACAAACACCCTGGCAAATATCACAACCATTTTTCTTTGAAATTATCTCTTGCATCCAAATGGAGATTTCTGCCTGTTTTAGTGTGTGTGTGTGTGTGTGTGTTTTTTTTTTGTGAGGCGGGGAGAAAAAGCAGCAATGCTGGATGTTAAATCTAAATCCCATGACAACCTGGAGATCCACCGAAATAGAGCAACATTGATGATTAAAGCAAGTTCCCAGGACAACAGTGTTTCTAGATAAACACCAACGCCATTGTTTACAGCAACAGATAGATGCTAAACTTTTGTTGGCCCAGGACCATAAAAGAAAAGCGCGTATTCTCAAGTGTCCGAAGTTTGCAAGACCACTCCTAACCGCGTTGTCTTTGTTGGTAATGGGCTTGAAGCAGCAGCCTGCTTTGTTTCACACAGTGAAGTCAGATGGGAGACATCTTGTCTAATAGCGAACACTATTTAAATAACAAAAGGGCTTTAACAGACAAACGTAAAGCAGTTGCAAGCAGTTGTGATCGGGGTCCAAGCCTTATCGCACCAGTCATCCCAACCTCGAGTTGACATCGGCGAACTGGCGGAGCGCGCGAAAGCAGAACTCAAAGCATAACGTGGGGAATCAAACGTCAGGAAGTATTGAGAGGTGTGAGCTACAAGCTCTAGTACATTACCATTGCAAATATCCAATTAAACGTGCTCGAAGCAAAGTCTTGTGTTTTTTAGGTTACAACATGTTTTGTTACATACAGCAAACATTGCACATTGCAAAACATCTGCTAGCTGTCTGAACACACTTAAAAAAACAAAAAAACACAATCCGTTTAGACAGACCAGGCTCCACAAACAACAACAAAAATGAACGCACCAACCTGCACCAACCTGCACCACGAAACATAATAGTCTTCCGGCCAATAATTGAGAATAAAGGATTTGGGGGGTTAGTGCATGGAAGGGAGGGGAAGGAGACAAGATGAAAAGGAGGGGAGGGGCAAGCTGTTGGACAATACTTCAAACATCAACAAGAACTGATACCCAGCGTTGCTTAGAGCACCTTTTAATTGATTGAGTAAAAAATCCAGAACCGATCTATGTCGACAAAAGCGCCAACTAATGGCCAATCTTCTTCATATATTGAGTTATTGGCCACAACACAAACGTTGATTATAGTGTCCCCCCTGATGGCAGATACTTACCAAATTTGTCATAAAGCATTGTATTGCAATGTTGAACTATAATCTTAACCTTTTTGCTGATAGAATTTAAATTGACTGAGATATGATACATTTCATGTTTGGAAGCTAGCTAGGATAATTAGTTGGGTTGATAAAACTAGAACAAGAACCCAAAGCGTAACAATGCAAAACGCAAACATCAGTAAATATAGAGAGGTGTGAGCTGCAAGGTCAGGGGTACGTTGCCATTACAAATGTCCCAGAGCCCTAAAGGATTTTTGAGAGCCTCTGGTCAGTCTGATTTTATTTTCTATAAAAGCTTGTAAAACATCAACCCTGTTGTCCATAGTCAATCTATGAACGTAATTTCTTTGTATTAATGATGAGATGCTATGAGCCAAGTTTTGTGCAGATCCATTGCACGGTCTAGGAGGAGTTTGAAAATTAGTTTTCGATAAATCGCGACTTTTCACGCATAAAAGTCTAGGCAGAAATGGGCGTGGCATATATCAGGAAATTCAGTTGGATCCAGGGAACACGTAGATATGTTTTTTAAATGTCCTATGCATGCTATAGCGCCACCTAGTGGTGGAAGTGGGTCAATTGTTGCACCTGAGGTCCTTGTGGAGTTTTGGATCAGTCCTGAAAATGGCACAACGCCATCATGTACGGTTTGGACTGTAGCGGGAGTTTTACACGGAGAAGAATGGAAAATACTTAGAAAAACAATGGGATTCCACAGCCCTGCGGTGTTAACCGCGTAGCTTTGCTTCCGTGGTTCCCAGCCCGAGATTCCAAGTCCCTCGGGCTTGGACCCCTAATTACAGGAAAAACTAATCGCATTGCACCCAGTGTTCTTACAGTATAGTGTGTTTTAGAATTGCAGTGTACAATATGAGATGTAACACACAAGATTGTTTCATCCCTGGATGCTTTAATCTTCCCGAGATGTTTAATAATGTGAGTAATGTATAAAAAAAAGTTGTAAACAAGGAGAATCAAATAAAAGTAAAGTGTATGTGTCATAGAAAATATGTACAAGGTGCCATCATAATGATGAAATTGTCGTCATGATGATGAAATTCGTGTGAAATAAAAAAAAAAAAGGCACTTTGCATTTCATCAACAGCAAATCCTTTGCGGACTGAAATATTTGTTCTGTCAATGTAATTTGTAAAATATCCATGTGAATCCTGTATCCTTTCTGCTGCGTTTTCTGGTGAAATATTTCTCCCTTTAGCAGATGTCATGACCCAAACTCTACCTTCTTAGCATGAAGCATGCGCTCAGCTCACAATTATGTGTTGTTATAGAGAACCATAGGTTGACACAAATTTTTGCCAATAACGCTAAGATAACTCCCCCAAAATAGCATCCAGAAAGATCTACAACCAGATCCACACAACAAGGCCAGAATCACAAACGACGAATGTTAAATTCTTTTGGCTGCAAGAGTAAAGAAAGAAAACAAAAAAAGTGAAATCAATGGCCGCATCAGACACATTCTTGAAGTGTCAGGGGTTAAAAGGAGCCCTTCGGGTTGAGTGCACATGCTTCCAATTAGGTCTCAAATAGGCAAGAGGAAACAGTTGATTTAGGAATATTACTGAGGAATGACTTTAATTAGCAGAGAGACTAAGGGGCCCTGAATGCGGGTACCACTGTCAGCACCAAACGAGGCCAGGCAGCATTTATCAGCAGCACTAACTAGGGTTGAACTCTTTGGAAACAAGACCTTTGTTTATCATCGTGCTCCTGATAAATCTGTTGTCACAAAGTTGAAAGAAGATTGATAAAAAATGTACCGGATGGAAGAAGCAGGGTTGTTTGAAACAAAGGTCCAGCCCTGCTTGTTGCTTTTTACTCCGCAGCGGAAGCAATGCTATTGTCACTTCCAACTGGCACAGCTGGATTGTGAGCTGACTTTGAAACCATCAAAAGGCTCATTTGAAAGGCAAATACAGCCAAATTGAATGTCAGTATATTGCGAAGGCTGTGACTCACACTCATTCTGAATATTTCAGCATGCAGTCTCGTTGTGTTGATATTGTGGGGGAAATTAGGCTAGGCTTTGTTTGGCTAAATGTATTGGCATAGAATCGAATAGTCTGCCGCGTGTTTGAAATGGTCCGCTAAGGTACCTAGAAGTGTTTTGAGATGAGCTAATATACAGGAGGGTAAGGTTGTACTTCATACTCTACTACATTTATCTGGCAGCTGTAGTTAGTAGTTGAAAGTTGCACATACAAAGCATATGCAGAGCTTATGAAATCCAACGCATTATAATCACAGTATAATCAACTGGCAGTAGCTCAGTCCGTAGGGAGTTGGGTTGGGAACCGGAGTGTCACTGGTTCAAGTCCCCGTATGGACCAAAAGTACGGAGTGTGGATTGGTAGCTGGAGAGATGCCACTTCACCTCCTGGGGACTGCCAGGTGTTGTTGAGCAAGGCACCATACCCCCCCACCCGCTCAGGGCACTGGTGCGGCTGGCAGCCCACTCACTCTGACATCTCTCCATTAGAGCATGTATAGATCCTGTGCGTGTGTGTGTGTAGTTCAGGACTGTGTGTAAACTAACCAAGTGTGGACACATTGTAAATTGTAATTTCCCCATAGGGGATCAATAAACAG
>NC_045746.1:16470130-16471266 GCF_008692095.1 Etheostoma spectabile
TAAAAAAAAAAAAAAAAAATTGGAGCCAATGATTTGGCTATTAACCAATTAGTCGATCCACAGGAAATGAATTGACAACTGTGTAACTATGTTTTTATCAAGCAAGAATGTAGAAAAATGGTTTCCGCTTTACAGATGTGAGGATTTGCTGCTGTTCTTTGTCTTAAATTACAGTAAACTAATTAGTTGTACAACAAAGCCATTTAATGCTGTCACTTAGGGCTCTGACTTATTATGAAGGGCATTTCTCACTATTTTCACAAGTTATACAAACCAGGCATTCAATCAATTTAATCGAGAAAATAATCAGAATATTCCCGATTTGAGAAAAATTACAAGTTGCAGTCCTATATACTATAGCATATTTAAAAACCTTTACCTCAGCCAACTAAAAGAGTAAAATGTTGCCTACACATTAAAACATACATTACACATAATGTTCAATTTAATTGTACAATAGTCACAGGGGACATTTTTCTGTACTTTTACTTTTGATAATATTGCTTTACTATTTCTACATTATCAGTACAGGACCTTTTATTAAGTAGTTTTACAGCATGTTTTAGTACTGTTTACTTATACTTGAGTAATGGAGCTGAATACTTCTTTCAACATTGCCCCATTTATGGTAAGATCTCTCTGTCACAAATCATATCTGTCAGCCACAAAAGAAGCGCTTGCCTGGTTTCAGTCCCTTCCTGCTGTAATGCCAATCATTACTTTATAAATCCAGTTTTTATGTAATGCGGCAGTAGCTCCCAGAGAAGTGCTTTGCTTTTAAACAAGCCATCGGAAACTAACTTTTCACACATTTATATTCAGGCACTGACTTAACCAGGTAGAGATCCACCTGAGATGACTCTTGAGTAATTATGTAGCAATTATCCAGCCAGTGGAAGAGGCAGCGTATTAAAACCATTATGGGGCCTTGACAGATTCTCCTAATTGATTGATGCACGGCAACTAGCTGGTGATTACCATGCTGTGTGCTCACATGAATCATCTCACATTGAAATAAAAGGCTTTAAGCCACACATTTCACATGTAGGGTGTTAATTAATCCACAAACGCTTGAATATTATCATTGTGTGTGTGTGTGTGTGTGTGTGTGTGTGTGTGTGTGTGTGTGTGTGTGT
>NC_045746.1:16471276-16478724 GCF_008692095.1 Etheostoma spectabile
TGTGTGTGTGTGTGTGTGTGTGTGTGTGTGAGAGTGTGTGTGTGTGTGTGTGTGTGAATATGCAGGTATACATAAAACATAATATGCTGGTCCATTATGTATAGTAACCACAGAGGTTCCTGTCAGAACATTTAAGTCTCTTTGTTTAACGTCACACTGAATTTGATAAAAACCTGCAATTTATTTTGCATTGAACAGCTTTTGTCTTGGAAGACTGATATATTGTAAGTATGTAATTTAATTTACAGAGGAATATATCATGATAACAAAAGGTCATGAGCCTTTTGGAACCTCTGGATGCTGTGTTGTTTTAGCTGAGTCACCAGGAGCCCCTACAGCTGATGGTTCAGCATAAGTGCATGAGGTCAAGCTGGTCAAAGTATCAGGTGATATTGTGGCATGCTGTTGTTCAAAGAATAGTTTGACATTTTGGGAAATGCACTTATTTGCTTTCTTGCTGAGATTTAGATGACAAGATGTATACCACTCTCATGTCTGCTACATATGAAGCTACAGAAGATGGTTAGCTTAGCGTAAAGACTGGAAACAAGTGGAAATAGCTAGCATAGGTCTGTCCTAAGGAAACTAAATCTGCACCTCCTAAAGCTCCTAAAGCATTGTTTTTCTCAGAACCAGGCTAGCAGTTTCCCCCTGTTTCCAGTCTTTATGCTAAGCTAAGCTTACTATTTACTGGCTTCAGCTTCACACAGACACAAGAGTGGCATCTCAAACCTCAAGCTTTTCCTTCAAAAGCTGCAGGAGTTAATGCTAAATGGTCCACCGTAATAATAGTAAACACCAATATACCGTGTTGTGTTTGCAGATAGTTCCTAAAATGATAAAGCAAGAAGTCTTAATAAATATTCATAACCCAAACCTCAAAGCCCATGAGGACACAGTTAGATACAGTGGCATACATTAAGGATCCATGTCCCTCCATTCATGTGCACTTTGTCCTACATATTTTGTGTATTTCTCTGAAGAAGCGGCACCGCTGCGTTCAACTGCTTCCAGATGTGGAATGCCAGAGATAATCTGTCGTTTTTGATCTAAATGAGAACGGGTGTCTTGCAGAAGCTGGAGGTCCAGATCCTGCTCCCAGATTGTAGACATCCTACACGAGCGCTAGGTAAGAAGTAGAAATGCACATGTGGGAACACACACACACACACACACACACACACACACACACACACACACACACACACCCACACACCTCAAGCCGTCCACACCTGGAAAAGAGTCAAAACTATCTTATCTAAACTCTTTTTTTTTTTTTTTTTTTTTTTTTTTTTTTTTTTTAGTTATTTTATTATTTTACACATATACAAATACTACCGATTAATACACAAAATCAATAAAAGATGTGATGGAGAGAAAAAAAAAACTCATAAATTTGGGTACTCTCCAATTTGTAATCCAATTAAAATAGAAGTACTTATTAATTAATTAAGTAATTAAAATACTGAAAAAAAGGAGAAAAAGCCACAAACTAAAATGACTCACAATATCAATTCAGAGTACAAATGCAGAAAGTAAAACAAAAAAAATGAGACTACCCCCAATTTGTGACATAAATTTCAAAGGGAAGTTCCTTTGTGGTCTTGGTTTATTGTAGTTGTCGCACAAACTCACTCATACCAAATACAGCAAGACAAATTACTCTTTCATTTGTCTGTTTTAATAGCAAAAAAGACAAGCATTCTTCATACACTGTCAAGATGGTAAATAAGAATTATTTTTCCCTTCCTATTGTATACTTTGATTACTGTTTATTCATTACATTTTATAGTCTTTTGAAGTGGTGTTTCGCTGATGGTTAACAGATGCTTAGGCAGAGACAGAACAGATAGGAACTCTGGAAGCTCTAAAGGCTGGATGCCATTTAAAAATGTGAGAACACTGCCTGTTTAATGCCCATCGTCAACAAGATTATCATTACAAACATGTCACTGTGAGCGATGCGTTGGCCTGTTCTGCTTGCTTATAAAGCAAACATCTACAATGCATAGCAACACTGGTTGTTTAATAAGTGCCATTGAGGTTGGTTTTTGATTTTGAGGGGAAATATTCAGAGTAGCGTTTCATTACTGTTCCAGGACCTCTAGCTGGCAGGTCTCCTGTAACCTACATGAACAACCGGTTCTGCACTCCGGGGGCCAGGCATCGCAGCAACCCAAAATGTATATGGCAACAGAACAGAGACCGGGCACTCGGGCAACTCGTCATCCAATCAGAGTAAAGGTTTCCAGGCTGGAAAAAGTGTCTGAAACAATTATGATAGTTTAGAGAGAGAAGCAATTCAAGCCGCAAACTGAACAAGAATTTAAGAAAAACAAACATAAGCAAGTAGAGAATTAATGTCATTACTATACATATGGGTATTTTTCTGGCCACAAAAACAAAAGATTGGCTTTGTCTGAAAAACTGTTTAATGGATAAATTTTCCCTGGCACCAGAGCAGTCACAATGTTTGGCAGCAGCTGGTCTGTATGGACAACTTTTTAGAGAAAGATTCACATCCAGAAAGGGGAATACCAGTCATCCAGAATGAACTGAGCTGGAAACGTCCTAACGTAGCCTGTTTTTAAAAAAAGAAGTAAAAAAAACACATTTACGGCTTCCACCAACTTTTTATCGTTTACGTGCGAGGCTGCATGGGATGTTGTAAGTATGGAAGTATGTTATCGAAGGGTTCTCTTGTGGTAGAGGAGGCAACGTGTCAATACAGCACCAGATTGCAAATCATAAAGCAGAACAAGCTCACATTTCTCAAAACAGTCTGCTTTTGCTTGAGGAAAAATGGAAGCGTTTAGTGAGAGAGAAGAGGGGGAGAAAGAAAAAAAAAAAAATTCTGGTGGCTGTCAGCTCATTGTTGTCGCTGCAGAAAGCAAAGCACGATTTAGGGCCCCGTTGCATATTCGCCTACAAAAGTAAAATGCCATATACTCTGTGTGAAACTATCCAGAGATATAGAGTAGATGTAGTCTTACTTAAGTCAAACTTTCTCCATTGGTAGTTTTCACGTGGCTCATAGAAATTGAATATTTGCTAAACCTCACCCTCTTACATGTACTTACTGTTGCTATGCCTCTAAAGCTTTCTGTTCTCATTTTAAATATACACCTGCCTTGGCTACATACATTACATTGTGCTAATAGACTGGAGCTAAAGCTGCTTGTCCCAGGTAAAAAGTCAACAATTGATGACCCCTGTAAAGATGTTGAAAGAAACATCTGCATTGTTTTTTGAGCTAGTTAGTCCTTGTCACGATCGACGACCGGAGAAGAGGTTTAAGTCCACCATTTGTGTCTTTATTAACAAAAACTGTTAAACTCAGCCAACATAACAGCAAAAGAAAGGAATGAGAAAAAAACAAACTCTTTCTTCTCCTGATGCCCTTATAACTCAGGGTCCCCAATTGGACCATACCACCTACATGGGTGAACTAACCTGAGCAAGCACCACTAACCCTTAAGTTTCTCACAACATTATTACAATTGTAGAGATTCATTACTGCTAACATTACCATTTATACATAAATGTTTACCAACTATGATGTTTACCAAGCACTCTAAATATTATAAACATGTCCGTTTACTGCAGAACAGTGTCACCCATTGTTGTCCATCTTAGGCTTAACCAGCCCCTCCCGTCAAGGAAACTCATGAGGCAAACCTGTATTCACTCTCCTTGATTAAGCTGAGCTACTCGCCACATCACAGGCAGAACCATAGCCAACACTATTAACCCCTGAAACCTGTTGAACAGGACTACAGTATGTCAAATAATAGTGACAAATATGGTGATATAAGTGAAATATGGAAAATGCAACCTTTCATTCTATCATAACTGTTTATCTGCTCAGCTTACGTTATACCGTGTTTGTAAATCTTTACAGGCAGACAAACCTTTCTCTATCTCCGGTAATGCATCTTCTCAATATTGTCTATCCTGTTATTAATTCACCTTTTTCATCTCTTTTCACCTTACCTTTTCCTACTGCTATATATTTTTCAAGCTGTCTTATAGTTCTTCATCTTTCCTCCAGCCCTCCATGCCACCTCTCTTGGAACCCTTAACCTCAATCCTCCCTGTACTCTCACTTTATTGTCCTCTTTTCTCGCTCTTGCCTTATTTCTATCTTGCCCCTTCAACAGGTTTTAAATGCATCCTCTCATGTGTAGTCTGGTCTCATCTGATCATTTGCTATCGTCTCCCTTACCTCCTTCCTTTCCTCTCACAGAGATGTAAGAAGCGCTGCCCCGGGTCCTGGCCTTAGAACAAGCGGTTTCCTTGTGAGTCTCTGTTTGCTTTGCGTGGTGTTTTCTCACATAGCAGCGTTTCGCAGCCTTGCCTGGCAGATCACACCTCCGTGTGTATGTGTTTCGGAATACTCGGTATGAAGTACTCCAAGCTTGTGAATTAATCTATAGAATGTACTTTACTGCAGCATGTGTGTGAGCATTTGTTTACAGTCCTGAGTTTGGAATGAGAGTTGCCCTCAGGCGGTGCCTACCTAAAGCCTTGCTCACTGGGTAACTAATGAACCAAGGCATGCCTGCCTTCCTGTTTTCTTAATCAACAAACATTTAGGGGAAATCTGCAGTTCTTTACAAGGCTTTATTAGAAAGACCAAGAGGGAAAAACACCATCTATCTCAAGTGTTTTCAAATGAGAAAGTGCTCGGGGAAAATGTGCTGCAAAAGTGATCATATCTCATGCTTTCAAAAAATTGGCTTTTGTGCTAAATCGAAAAAAGATTGAAAATTGTTCTATGCAAATGAAAATGAGTTTAGCTGTAAATGATTAAAAAAAAAGAGCACCAGTGGATAGATAGGCTAACACTTTTGGACATGCTAGAATAGTTGATAAACCTGATTGAATGATTTAACATTTGAATACAAATCCCTCAGGTGTTCTTATTGTTATCATTCACCCTGAGTTTTGTTTTGTACCCCCCTTGAAGCTGTAAAAATCCTTCAGTTTTACATGTGGACTCTTAAATAATGGATTAGCCAAGTTTATCAACATTTTTTATTTTATGTTTTTTATTCTCTTTCAATTCAGACAAGGGTAATATTTCTTACAGCAAATTATGACTTGATTTTGTCCAGTAGCATTTTATCATTGCACGTTTGCTCAGAGCCAGCTGTAATATTGATGTTATCCTTTTTGTCACCCCCTGTCCATGCGGAAGGTCATGTTGGTTATTGTTTTTGCCACAGGCTATTGGCCAGTGACTCAGATAAAGACATTTAATACTCTGCTTGTTTTGAAATGCACCATTGTACTGTAATCCACTGATCTCAACTTTACTGTGGAAATTCTGATACAAAGTTCTAATTTTAAGAACCTGCCAGTGTGCTAAGTAGCAGTTGGGAAATGTAGTCTTTGCATACACATGTATGTGTGCATCTGCACAGACACAGCAGCCATATGAGGCAATAAGGGCCACTGCAAAGAGTCGGCCCACAACAGACATTTTCCATCAGTCTGGACTAAACATTCCAGAGAACCTAAGTGAGCAATCCTTGTTAACAAACATGACCTACATTCTGTATATGTCTTGGTGAGAAACAAGAATAATGCATTTCATCACTCCCAAGTCATGACACAGAGCCAGGGAGGTCTATCTGACAAAATAGCATTCCTGGATTATGTGTGTTTATCACACCTGCCTGCTCAACAGCCCCCTGGCCTCTCCTGAGATGTCTGAGGCGATGCATTCACAGATGTTAGCATTCCCAGACTCAACTCCATCTCAGGACGTTTAGCACAAAATGACCTAAGGGATGGGATTTCCCCAAGATAATCTCTGGGGCAGCAGTCAAAGGTAGTGCGTAAGCACTGATCTCAACCAACATCAGAAATTCCTTTAAGGCTCAATTCTCATTTGCTGAAGATGGAATTATGTCCTAATTTAAACCGTGCTCTTTTTATATGGGAATCTCGTTTTTGCATCTAAAGAGTTCAAATCATGGTACTTCACCCCTGTCCCCCTCAGACAATCCTCTCAACCAGCCCTCTGATGTTTTCACTGTAGTCGGAAGCATCAGAGATGGAAAAAGATGAAAACGCAGACAAACTCTGATACAACCTGAATTACACCACCATGACCTCCCTCTCTCCTCTCCCATACCAACAGAGAATAACTGGTTAGAACCAGACAAAAATCAAAGATCAGCGACTAGAGCAAAGATCACATTGCATGTAGATGTTTCTGAGCTTTCACTGATACCAGCCTCATGCTGACTTTTACAAGATTGGCTAACAAGTGCTTATGCAACAGGGAGTACAGCAAACATTGACTGCATTGGGAAATCCAAGAGACTCCTGCTCAAAGTCTGAGTACCTTTAACATACTTATTCGTATTCTAAACAGTTTGCATAATATTTAAAACCGTGGTTTTACAGATACAGAGAATATTAAAATGTATTTAACCATGCATTACAGCCGGGGTCTCCTACTATTTTTTGTTGCCTGCTTTCCAAAAGAATGTTAAAGTGCCCACATTATGCTCAATTTTGGATTCATAATTGTATTTTGAGGTTGTACCAGAATAGCTGTACATGGTTTCATTTTCAAAAAACACCACATTTTTTGTTGTACTGCACATTGCTGCGGATCTTGTTTTCATCCTCTGTGTTTGGGTCTCTGTTTTAGCTACAGAGTGACACATCTCACTTGTTTTAGCTATAGAGTGAGACATCGCTCCTCTGTACTATCTTTGTTGGGAGTCGCACATGAGCAGTTGCTAGGTAAGATCACATCAGCTAGATAACCCTTTCTCCAACTTTGGTCAGTACAAGGCAGGATTAGCTGGGAGACTTCTTCTAAACGAGGGTGCACTTGTGGAATACCTGCAGAACAGGGACATGGAACTTGTTCTTATGTAGATTATGGTGAGCTAGTGTGTGTTGTAGCAATGTTTTGCCATTGAGAACGAGCTAGCATAGCTAGCATGCTAGCGATAATATGTTCTACGGTTAGCGCTAGCATGCATGTGCTACAGTTAGCCACATCATCTTGGCTAGTGACCTAAAAAGCCGTGCAGATTCACCCGGAGACTGAAGGCAGAGGACATTCAGAAACCCATACTTCACTTAAAATAGCATGGATAGTTTTTTTAGGAGAATAAGTAGTATTTTTTTACATATTATTTTTTTTCATAATGTGGGCACTTTAAGTAGTTCAATTTTTAAGTAAGTTTCAAGTGCAGAGGTAACATTGGCATCTTAACAACAGCCATCTGATTCTGGCTCTGCACTGACCAACACATAGATGGGACAACCTACAGGTTCATACAGCACAAACTCCCATTTTAGAAACCCTTGCCCACACATTAACTTTACCCTTTTTTCCCACACCCTGAACGTCTGTTTTCTGTCTCACACTCTTTCTGTCTGTCAGCTCTCTCTCTCTCTCTCTCTCTCTCTCTCTCTCT
>NC_045746.1:16478734-16481145 GCF_008692095.1 Etheostoma spectabile
CTCTCTCTCTCTCTCTCTCTCTCTCTCTCTCTCTCAAACACCCACACATACACAGAACTTTTCCTGTACTCAACTCCCCTTCCCAGCAGAGTGATGCAGCTTTGCTTTTATGAGATACCAGAGTTGGGCTTGCGGCAGGATGACTGACTGGCTTGTAGAAAGGACAGAGGAACTATTTTGTGCCCCGCCGCCTCACTGAATCTCTTTTAAAATATTCATTCATAAATACTCCTGGAGCCTTTTACTCCACATCAAACACTAGACCCATAGGAAAAGCACTGAGCTGATGCAGCCAGAGAGGAAAACAAAAATACAGGGGTAAACAGGACCACGGGTGAAGACCAAAATGAATCTCAATATTTATGCTCTAAATATACTCTGATGTATTCATTGTGTTTTTAGGGAAATGATTTTGGACCAAAAGTAAGTCAACAGGATTTGAATGTGGGAAAATCTGCTAAACCTGTTAAAACTGCTTACTCATTTTGCAGAGCAGCTGTGTTTATTTCTGTGAAATTGTCAAAAACCATGAGGTGTTTTTTTTAATTTTTAGATAAAATGCCAACAAATTTCCCAGGTGCATAACAAGATATAAAGCATTATTAACTCTTTTGGTAAAGTTAAGCTGATGAGACGTTGTCATTTTTATCTTTGGGATTTCTAATTTTGTGTGTAAAGTTCTTAGTAACTAGTTTCAAACTAGTGATTTAAAATGAGTTGCACATTAAATCTTAAGAGTGTTTTGAATAACAAAGTTTTAAATAAATATAATCTCAATGTCCAAAGACCTAGGAAACACCTGTAGCAATCTACTACGCAAACAGGAATTCACTGTAGCACCACAGACTGTAGCTGCCCCTAAACTGAGTTTAGGGGCTAAACAAAGTAACAAACTTAAAAAAAAATTAAATTACTAAACTCTTTTGGAAATGGAAATATGTCTTTTATTAACATGTGTACATGGAGAAATATGTGTTTCTGAGTTAGTATATATTCATGCAAATTAAAGTGGAATGGATCAGATTATCCTAACCTAGCCGGCATTATCAGGTAAACATCTTGTAATTTGAAGTACGTTGTGTTATTTTTGTAAAATGTTATGTAGAATCTTCCCACTTTATACTATTTAAAAAAATAATGTAATCAAGTGTTATGTTAACCACATAAACTCTTATACTCCTAACTTATAACAGGTTATAAATTAGCAAGCTAACAAAAGTTATGTCTTTTAAGTTATGAATTCCCTTTCCGGCATGCATTTGAACTGGTGTGTTTTAACTAGATGACAAGCAAAGTGAGAAGTTAAAACGCAAGCACACTGCTGTCTCTCTAACACAAAAAATTACTGTATTTAAACTTTTTTCTACCCTTGTCTCACCACAAATGACTCCTTTTAACAGAAGCTTCTCTGACATCTCGAATGTCACCCAACCTAACTCCTTTGCTGTGCCAGTACAGAGTGCCTGGGCGGCAGTAGGATCTCTTCACAGAAAATAATACGATTTCTGTACTGAATGTCACAACTAATAGACCCCGGCATGACAGATTTATGAGCATGAAAGTGGGACAGAGAAAAGAAAGGAGAAAATGGAGAGGAAATCAGGAGTGATTGTGATTAAAGCGAGGCCCTAGATGAAAGAAAGTAATGCATGCGTGTAGGAGGGGAGCACAGTAGGGGGGCAGTGAACCTTACTCAGTTTTAACTAACCCAGTACCAAGTAGGATCAAAACTTGTCCAGTCAAACGATACTCGCACTGCAGCAGCTCCAAGCCGTACGGTCTGTTGTGTGGCGTCCAGCGTGGCGTATTTGACAGAGTTGGCGGTTCAGCGTGCCGAGATGCTTCCATTCATATGATGAGTATTGAATGAAATACTATTGGTAATTGTATCCGTTTAAGGGTACTGGTATTGGTACAGATATTGTCATTTTGTAAACAATACCCAGCCCTAGTTTTAAGCAATTAAATGTATGTGCACAAGGGATTTTTTTATCTAAATAAGTGTTAAATTAGCTGTGTATGTGATGGGGACTCGTTGAGAAGTAATTGTTACACTTTGTTGTTGTATATAAGAAAAGAAAAGGGTGGAGGCGGTAAAATAAAGTGGGATGAGGCCTCTGTAAAATCATCGTTCTTTGTGTTTTTTCACAGTTCCGTGTTCCTGAAAGCACGTGGCCTATTTTATTTTTTATCCATGGCGTCAACACAGTTTGTCACAGCAGGGGCACCAAACATGCAGGCTGCCAAAACATCCCATTCTGGATGGGGTATTAGAAGGCTCTCCCCCCTCTCCACTCCCCTCTCTCACCCCTTCCTCCTCCCTCCTGCAGACACCATAAATCACACGTCTCTTCGAGGTTGACCTGCTGATGAACCATCCGCTTTAAAAAAAAAAAAAGTCATTTAAATCG
>NC_045746.1:16481155-16486388 GCF_008692095.1 Etheostoma spectabile
GGCCACGCACATATGCGTTTATGCACTTCTGTGCATGAAGCTTAATATTTAATACCTTACTACAGTACTTATGCAGCTACTTACATAGAAGGTTCAATCTGGCAACAGCAGTGACCTGATGAAAGAAAAGTGCTCAAAAGCATGTAGTTCAAATTACAACCAAAACATTAATTTTCCATGCATGGTTGTGGAGATGATGTCTAATCTTCATATTCAGTTTTCCTTTTTGATAAGTTTTCCTGTGAGTATTTTGTCATGGTGGACAGGAGAGATTTGGGAAGTTTAGGTGGGTCAGCATCAGGTCATAGCAGAGAGATGAGGCGGCAAAGACAGGTAGAAGTAACAATGGGTAAAAGTCAGAAAAATAGACACAGCAAGAGACACACAGAGAGAAACAAACACCCAGAGAGAATGGGAGAGGAAAAGAGAAGGAATAGAAACCCAGAGGAGTGAAAAAGCAGACAAAAGTGTCCTGGGGCGAGTCCTGCAGGAAAGTCAACAGTTTTAGAGAAATGAGAATGGGAAAAGCAGCTGTGGGGCTGAAGTCCTTTGCTCTCCCAATGTGCAAGGCCTCTGAAGCCCTGTTCTACTAACACCGCATGGTTAATGAGTCAAACCAGAAAATGACACTGTAGTTAGTGACAGGCTGTAATTAAATGCTGATTAGAGTGTGAATACTAGCGTTCCTTGTGCCACAAGTGCTATATACCGTTGACATAAGTTATAGAAAATCAACAATACCAATGTGAGGGACTTCAAGGTCCTCATTGTGGTTGATTCCAACTTACTATGGGACATATTTTTAATAAATAAAGGCTGACAAGAATTGAAATAAAACGTGTAAGTGTGGAAGAAATAGATATGCATGCATTGCTGGCTGGGATGATTGGATTATTAGACTTTGTAGCCGTAAATCCGGCTTAAAAGTTTACATTAATTACATTCTGAGGTAAACACTTGCAAATGTCAAATGTTTTCCTATTAGATTACAGTTAAACAGGTTTAAGTCTTGCATTCTTGGTGTAAAGCGAATGGATTTATTTTGCAACATTTTCAGCCATTGATTCAAAATGTCCGCTATCCAAGGAGGAATAAAAAACACTGTTTGTAGCATGGAAAGTCCGAACAAAGAGTAGAAGAATGGAGTGATAGTTAGGGTCTTTTTGGTTGAGGATGAGCCCACACAGATGGTGCTGGGACAGAGAGAGGACTGATTAATGATTAATCTATCTTGGCCACAACAGAGAAGATGCAGACATGGCCCAGGAGGAGAGCCACTTCAAACTCTGGCAGAGAAAGCAGAAACACAGGCAAATATGCCATCATTCAGCATGCTCACTGGACCTCGTGCACATTGTATCCTTAAGTGATGGGCCAGTGAAAGAGAGAGCTATTTAAGGCCCTACAGACACCATGCTTAAAGTGAGTGAGCAAGTGGGTGGTGTGTGTGTGTTTGTGTCTGTGTGTGTGTGTGTGTGTGTGTGTGTGTGTGTGTGTGTGTGTGTGTGTGTGTGTGTGTGTGTGGATGTAAATGTGTGTGGGGGAGATTGAGAAAGAATAAGGCTTATGGGAACACTTAACAAAGGAATAATTGTCTTTTATGTTTATTCACTTTTTTTTAAATATTATTACACTGCAGTGAGTTGTTAATTATCAGTTGCTTCCATTGATTGAGAGGTTGTAAATGAGACAACAATTTTAAATAACTTTTCAGATATTGTGATATGAAAAAGGGATGCTGTTTCCTCAGTTACGTATGTTTGAATATTTTATAGTCTATAGCCACAACGTTCCCATTCTGGGGTTGCTTCGGTGTCGCCTTAAATTCCGCCGGATGTCCGATACTTTCCGCTTTTTTTGTGTTGGAATTTTAATCTCCGGTCGATTAATGAGGACTGTGGTTAACTGCTCCTCAGATCTCTGCGGGGTAAATCCAGAAAGCTTGCTAGACTATCTGTCCAATGAGTTTTTGGTTTTCTGAGTTTTCTGTTGCACGACTAAACCAACTTTTGAAAGTACACATGTGCCACCAAAATAAGTTCCTTCCCGAGGCATCGTGTCTCTGTCTCGCAGTTAGCATCGCCCATTGTTTTAAAGGAATGCCAATAAACCAGAGCATGTTTTACTCCCAGCCCAGAGGAAGGTCTGGCAAAGCGAGACTATATATTTTATAACTAATCTATACATTAAACAATTAGTTTCAGTAGGAATAAAATAATTCCACACATGTAATGCAGAGTTAGGTTTTAATATTTTGTTCTGATCATTACTATGTCATTATCACATCACTTGAAATAGTAATGTTCTTACAGTAGATGTGTATCATTGAAGCCTTCTCACCTCATTTCCTAACTCCAATTGTTGTGCAACGTGAGTGTGGCTGGACGATTCGGGGTTTAACCTGGACAATATGAATGTACATGAGCTGTCCAATGAGCGGATCAGAAGTGATACTGACAATCCACATTAAATAAGTGCTGAAACAATCAATCAATTAATACCAAACATTCTCTGGTTGCAGCTTCTCAAGTGTGAATATTTGCTGCTTTTCTTAGACTTCTAAACTGAGTATATTTATGTTTTGAACTGTTGGAAGAACATTAAGATGTTAAATTGTTATTTGCTGGTATTTTTTTGGCGGAACAATAATGGATGATAATCATTAGTTGCAGCCCAACAATAAACACAATGTTTTGTTCCTTTCATTTGTTGCAGGAAGCAAATATGACGTGTTAAGTAGCAATTGATACTCATCACTTTCTATATGTGCTTTACCATAAAGGCATTTTAATGTGAAGACAGTTAGGCCTTTTTATTGTGAACCAACTGCTGTTGGCTAACATTCCCAAACATTGACTCAAGAAATTAAATATGTTGCACTTTTTTCTGAAAAGTTGTTTTGAAACATTTAATGGATTAAGTAGCATTTGATTTAATTCACTGTTTAACAAAGCATGATAAAGAAGAATGGCTCAAAAACTTAAGGTAGTCATTAACATTTTATAGATACCGGAGTAAAAAATACTACGGAGTACACTGTTATTGGAGCGGTACTTGGTATCTGAGAATCTATATCAGGAAAAAATGAATGGAAAATGCATAGGTGGACCCCTTTTATCCCTTGTACTTTAAAGTCCTTTTTTTATACAGTCCATTGTTAGTGACTAAAGAAGGAGATATTTCCACAAGACACTACAGACAAGTTAAAATTAATAATCTAGGGTCAGTTTTACGTAGGGAGATACATTTGCCTATTTTCCTCAGAGTACAATCCTAAACCTAAAGCAGTAAAGGTGAAATTCTCATACTTCAGTAGGATAATGAAGCCACTGTTTTTCTTGTTACTGCTGCTGTATCTGCCTCTGTATCATTCATCTGACAGCACAGCTGAGGTTATTATTGCTCAAGGAGATGGACAAAACTGAGAACAGATCATGATGTGGTCCTGACAGGTGAGGACGGCAATTCTGGTGGGAGCGAGAGGAAGACAAAGGCAGAGCATGCAGCAGGGGGGATAGGTGTTTTTTGTGTTTGAATGTGGCGTGCTGGTACGTTTGTGTTTATGTGCAGTGGTGGTGGGGGCTTTCATATAACAGATTAAAATCAAAACAGAAAGACATTAAAAATGAAGCCGAAAGGATTAGACTCCAGCCAACGTTTGTGGTTTTGATGGACTGTCAAAACTCTTATCGTGAGATTACGCACCTGTCACAGGAATGCTGTCATGGACATTATACAATACTGATAACATAATAGGATTCCTGTTATGAGCTGTGCCCTCAAAAAACAACAACACTTTTCGCTATTATTTAGCTCTCTGTGTGTCTTTAAGTGGCCCTGCCAAACTGAGCTCAGCCTTCAGTGTGTAGTCCTATCAGGACAAACAGCAGCTGAGCCTCTCACTGCTTACCTGCTTGAATCCCGACAAATTGCATTCTATTTATGTTGATTTATTACACCTTTTCATCACTTATTAGATCATCACAGCACTCAAAATATTACTGCAGTCTTTTCGCCCTCTCTCTTCTTCCTCTCCCTCCCTTTCCATCTGTTGTCACCAGTGGCTTTTGATCAGACGTAAGAAAACCTGCTGAAACCAATGTATTCGGTCTGTCAGCCCAGCATGGAAAATGCCAGACGCCAGCATCTCAACTCTCTGTCATGTGAGTGTTGCAAGCAACTGTCAGTCATAATAATTTCATCTCCTAACGTTTAAAGATAACAGATGCAAAACAAGCTCATGTAAAATTTGTGCTGTTTCATGTTACCTAAAAAGGAGTAAACTGAACTTCAGAATCAGAATCAGCTTTATTTGCCAGGTATGAGGACACATACAAGGAATTTGACTTTGGATTGTATTACTCACAATGCGCTTACTCATACTACTCATACAAACAATATATACACACTATAAACAGAAACAATATAGACAGGTTGAGACAATGAAGTGCATATTTGTGTAGCACTTAAGTCCATGTAGGCCACTGTGACTGAATAAATACAACGTTGGATGTATGCTTGGCAAAAGGGGTTAACGGAAGTTGTCTTGTAGACACCTACAACCAGATGGATATAACTCCAGATATATCGAACATGATCCAGCTGTATAATGCTTTAAATTAACTGTGGCTTCACATTGCTAACCATTGTGGAGTTTGCATGTTCCCCCAGTGTCTGTGTGGGTTGCTCCGGGTTCTCCCGATCTCCCCCAACACTAAAAACATGTTCCCCTTCTTCTCTACTAAGCTGATGTATGGTGAGGGTCTGGCGTTGTAAGGCTGCTGTGCATCACCCAGGTGGGTGCCACACCTTGGTGGTAGCGAGTGTTTTTAACGTGTCTTCATCTAAACATATATTTTTGTGGAGGTGCACGTCAGCTATGGCGCACCTTAGTGCTGGGCGGTATGACCAAAAATTAGTATCACGCTATTTTTTAAGATTCTGGCGGTTAAAGTTTGCTTGGTTGAGTAACGTTAGCACGGTTGAGTAAAATTAGCATGGTTGAGTAACGTTAGCGCGGCTGAGTAACGTTAGCACGGCTGAGTAACGTTAGCACGGCTGAGTAGCGTTAGCATGGACTAGTAACGTTAGCGCAATCAAGTAATGTTAGAGCGACAGGCAACAATAGTGGCTAAGTTATGTAAGTTTTTTTTAGAAACAAGAAACTTCGGAACAGCAGACGGCTTCTCTGTTGAGCATATGTTGTTCTGGTGTATCTCCGGTCTTTCTTCAT
>NC_045746.1:16486398-16513355 GCF_008692095.1 Etheostoma spectabile
TCTTCTCTGTTCTTGAATGTGCAGTAGCAACCAGAGCCTTTACCAACTTTACAGACTGTTATGCTAACAGTATGGTGTACATTTGTAAATGTGAAATTATTAGTGTTAGAAATTGTATTTCACAATTGTAGTTTCTTGTTGCCTGCTATTTTAATTTCATGCAGCTAGCCTATCCCCAACCCACAGCTGGCGTCAGCCCTCCAAGTCTCTGGCCTTTGGGCAACCCATTCCCAAGTACCAGCAGGCAACATTGTTTGAGCTCTCAGCTTGTTATCTTTCAGGCTTCATGTTAACTCATGATCCCTGGGTCCAAGTGTGTTCTGGGAGATTCCCATTGGCCTCAGCATGTGCTTTCTCTGCTACCCAACAGGTCAGATCCCCTGCCTGCATCTTGGTCTCTTTACCCATTAGTGATGTCCTTCTGCCTGAAACTTTATGTTCACTAATATGTCGGGTCCTTATTTCTTCTACTCATAAGGGGATTTTTAGTATGAAGTATGTATGATGCATGTATATAGTATGATTATTTTTAGATGAATAATCATGTTCTAGCTGAAAATTTACATTTTTGTTGGCAACTAGAGGCTTTATTTACAAACACATAAGTAGAAACACATAATGTGATCTTGAATCAGTTGCGTTCACTCCCCTTATTTTGTAAACAAGCACATTGCTCTTCATATAGTACTTCTTGTGGTCTGTCTTATCGCTTAGCAGGCAGGAAATTGGAAGCGACAGAAAGGTGTGTTTGAGTGGTTGCAGGTTGTTTTTTTATAGATGTCAGGCATGGAGTGAATGAATAGGGAGGCTGACATAGGCCACTTGGGATATCTTTTTTGTGTTGTCGATTGGAGGAAGAGGCAAGCAGCAAATCTATACAGCAATACCGGAAAAGTGTGTGCGCATGTGTAGGAAACAGAGCTATGCCTCTGAGCTCCCATGGGGTCTGAAGGATCAGACAAAGGAAACCAATAGGTACCCAAGGGAGTCCGAATAAAGCCTTGTTTCAAGCAAACACACACCTGCTCCTCACTGTGCACTGGGTTGTGCAAGGGTGCTGGAGACAGACATGTTGGGTCTGGAGTTCAGTTTTTTATGAGATGTACACTGCAACAGACTTCCTTTTCAGGGCCATTGTACTGTGACAACACACAGACATACACACTCTGACAAAATATTGTCATGAACAACATCATAATCCTCTATTTGAACACTTCAAAAGCTTGCCATGCTGGCAGCCTATGCAAAGTGTGCCCCTTCACAATAAACTATTGTTGTTACAAAGTCTGCAACCAACTAGACCAGGGGTCTTCAACGTTTTCCAGGCCAAGGACTCCCAAACTGATGGCGAGATGGAGCGGGGACCCCCTAATTATATATATTGTATAAAATTGTGTTATATCAAACTGGTCCTATTGTGCCATGTGTAAATGTACCTTGTTATTGTGCATTCAATACTAAGATACTCAAATAATACACAGGTTCATATATTAATGTTTTTATTTTAAACATGTGCGAGGCACAGTGAGTAGGGTGGCCATGCCACTGCCATTTATAAACATAACATAACACATCAAACTGATACCTGCCAAGATCAACAATGTCTGTCAGTTGCATGTAATCATGCATAAAAGCTATTTAAATGGACATTTTTAAAACATAAATGTGAAAAGGAAAATAAGTGATGCTTGTTAGTGCCACTGGCATGCATAAACATACCTGTTATATTGCATACAATACTGAACTATTAACATAACTGACAGATTCATGTTTTAATTTTAAACATACATGTAGTGGGACAGGTGTTGTGAATGAAACGGTGCCCAGCTTGAAAGAGCTCCTGTGTGTTGCTGAATGTGTGCATTGATGACTGAAAGACATCTTCTGCCTCCATTTATCTGTTTACTACAGTGTGTTGAATTCATGTTAATGTGTATTTAAAGACATTTCAATTAGTGGAAAAAATTGCAGGGGGGGGAATATAAAAAAAAGTCTAATCAACCAAAACTTTTGCGACCCCCATGCAGTACCTCCGCGGACCCCCTAGGGGTCGCGGACCCCCTGTTGAAGACCCCTGAACTAGACTATAATATATCTGTAGGCTTTAAAGCATATGTAATTCATATTTTCATATTAACAATGGATCACATCAGTTGTTGTTGTTTGTGAAAGGGTCACTCGTAGTGATAAACCCCCACGAAATGATCGCCCAACTGCATGTCCCCTCAGCTCTACAGAGCTTTGTAGCATGTTTCAGCTAAATGTTTAGCTGTGCGGCTCACAACTTTATTATTTTGGTCCACTCTCACAACTCTCATAGCATCAGTTTAGGCTGCGGCAGGCAGCTGTTTTCAGTGGAAAAGTTTTAACTAGCTAGTAAACATAGTGGACAATCTGATAAACAATTTTCCTCAGTAGTTGGTAAAAGAAGAGTGAATATGGGTCTATTGGTCATTGGGTTTATAATTGTGAAAACATGCTCATTATGTGAAACACTGTCACTTTTCAAATGACAGCAGTGCCACAGTCAGACTTGACCTACTCTCTCAGGACCACCTCATATTAGCTTAATATACACACAAAAGCCAATTCTAGGGTTTGAGGACAATACACTCCACATGGTGAACTAGTAAGCCACCCCCTCCTGCTGCGATAAGCCTACTGCCCATTGTGGCTTGTTTTAGCACACAGATCAAATAGGGTCTTTTCTGTATTAAAATTCATAGATTCAGTTTTTTATTTTTTTATCTCTATGTGCTGCACAAATACACTTTAATCAAAATGACACCCATTGTGACACACGGTGAAGAAGAAGAAGTCTGATACTAAAAAGCTGCCTTGTAGTGTGGCAGTAAATCAATGAGTCATGGGTCTGCTGGGAGATTAGACAGCAGCCTCTCCGGTTCTTCAGAAGGGATTATAGAGCATACATTACAGGTCAATGAATAGAAACGAATTATCATGTATGTGTGAGACAAAGTTTTCAGGCCTCTTTACTCTCCTTCATGACCCTTGGTGCTGTTTGAAGTGTCACCTTCCTGACGGCAGTCACCCCTCAATGTGATTTACCTCACTCACCAAAACGTATTAGACTGCAAAGTTCAACTGGTGACATTCAATCCTGTGAATCTTCCCTCTCTTCAGCTGCTCAGGGATACTGATATGCATGCTAAAAACATATGCAAACAACCTTGTATGCACACATGGATATACATGGGTGCTCGTACACAAACACACCTTATCCAGTTCAATACCGCACACCCTGTCTCTTTCAAAATATAAGCAGCTTTCATGCCGCTTCTTATGCAAAATGAGTGTTTGCGTCTGATATTCAGATTAGTGGTGCTGCTAAATGTGCTACTGCTGGCCTATCACAGCCTATCCTTGGTGGATGCAATTCTCTGTTTTCAGAGAAGAGCAGCCAACCATAGGCAGGCAGACAGCTTGGAGACAAAACAATCACTGTTATTAATGAGGACACTTTTCACCTCATTTAGAGAGGTAAATATACCCTGTGAATGCTAAGCCATATGGGCTGCTTCAGAGAACCCAGATCAAAGAGGATTCAGTGATTTAGTCTGACATCAGGACAGCCCTGAAATAACAACAATCAGACAGGGAATAACCACCCACAAATTGTACTTGATTCTGTCTGGTTGACAAATATCCCTATAGTTGCTGCTAAATTATGACATTGTTTTTAAATTGAGCATATTATAGTATTAAGCAAACAAACTAGCACTTAAAATCATAATTTTCAAGTCCTTTTATTTTTTATTCATGAAGTAATTGGTTCTTAGTCAGGCAATCTTGAGGGTCGATGGTAATACTTTGATCATCATGAACTGCTGAGGATGATATGTTTATATTGTTCCATATGGAACCTCGTAAGATACCTGTCTTAAGGCAATATTAAAGGAATATTGCCAATGTAATATTGACATTTTGAGACCAGGGTAAGCTCAAAACTAAGTACTGTAGTTCAATTGAAGTGTCATCCAACCACAGCCAACAGCAAGAGTGTTCATTACTGTTAATGTCTGTGTGGAAGGCATGGTATGGAGTCTCCTTGCAACCTTACTCCAGGAAGTCACTGCACTTAGACACCAGAAGAAAAGTAAAATATAGAAATAGTTAATCTTACTTATTGCTTTTACATTCTGTTTGTGTCAGCTATAACATATTAGTGAGTTTTTCCACCTGCTTCCAGCTAAGTTGACCACTTCCGTAACCCGCAGGCATGAGACTGGTATTGATCCAGTAATTTCCCATTTTTTTGGGATCAATTAATAACTATCTATCTATCTATCTATCTATCTATCTATCTATCTATCTATCTATCTATCTATCTATCTATCTATCTATCTATCTTCTCATCTAACTCGACAAGAAAGCGAATAATTTCCCAAAATGTTGAACTATTCCTGGAGTTTATTGCACACTGAACATCTGGCTCTTCTTTCTTGGTTTTTGCTGGTTAACTTACTGTTGAATTACTCTTAAGTCTCATAGACGCCAGCAAAAGAGCACTTCCTTCAGATTATAGCCCACGACTTTGCAATATTGATTCCGTTTGTATTATTTAATTTTTCCTGAAAGTTACACATATACCTGAACCCACATGACCTCACACACAAACACCTTCTTTTAAACAGACACACACAGACACACAGACACACACACACACACACACACACACACACACACACACACACACACACACAATGTGTACTCTAACCTGTTGTTCTGTTCTGAGCTGACTGTCCAGTGTCTCATGGGACAGTAGCAGCACGCCCCAACATTTGACATTGCATAAGGCACTCACTGCACACTTGACTGCATCTGGTATTTCTGTTATACCCAGGGACCTAGTGCCGAGTATACAGTCTCAAATTCAGGTCTCTTTATTGTCTATTGGATTTCCATGAAAAACACGTTTATCGTAAAAAATATGTCTCTCAGTGAAATTGAAAATATAGGCACCATGGGCAAAACGATAAAATAATCGAGCAGGAATACAATAAAAGAGAAAAAGATATTTTCCCGGAAGTCATGAGTTGCCATAAATGACTGTTGACAGTAGATCATAAAGTGCCCAAAACTCTGCAAAAAAAAAAAGAAGGTGAAAGTTGTAGCGAGGACAAGGTGGTGAATGTCTTCTGTTCCGGACAAGTCACCTCATCTATTCTGAGTATTTGCTTCACCGCACAAGTTAGCAGGAAAAAAGCAAAGATCGATTAGGAGTTGTCATATTTGTATTCTCTAAGGCTACCGCAAATGTCTTGCCGTTTGTCAAGGGCAAAAAATCATTTAGCTAGCATGTACAATAGTTTTCCTCTGCGGAGTGCTTAGAATGATAGCAAATAGCTTGAAGCACAATGCTCTGTGATAATGTGCCTAATGAAAAGAGCCACTATATCATGTTTCAACAGAACACAAAGGTATTATTGAAATCTTTGGTACATTTGCCAATGAATCACATTCCACTTATTTTTTTAATGAAGCTATTGGATTTTACATGTTGACTTCAGCCCTTAGTTGGCTAACTGAATACATATAAATATAAAAAAATATAGTTTGGAATTCCTCTTAGTGGTGTCAGTTCCTACCTGAAGGTACAAAGTGAAATTGAGAACACAGTGCAGCTCCAGGCCGTGGTGACATTTTCACAGACGTCTGTAGAAGATTATATTAACAGCCCACATCAACCACATCGACCAGATCCATCTTTAAACCCTTCTAGCCCAAGGCCACATGGCGTCTTAACAATGAGAGGCCTATTACAGTACAGGGATGGTAATAAAACCGTCATGGTTGTTAAATATCTGGGGTAAGAAAGAATAAATGTTAAATAAAAGCTGGTAATGATGATGGTTTTCACTGTTTTTATTATGTGCCCCAATAAGTCCTTGTAAATTGAATCAATTGAATTTGTCAGTCATGAACAACTAAGTCAATGAGTATTCCATTAAAAAGGAAGATGGTAAGACGCCAAAAAGATTCTGTGAGGGGAGTCGGATTTATGTGGGTCTAGGATTAGATGATCAGGTTACTGTGAACTTGGAAGGACCAAGATCATATGCTGTACTTTTCTTCTTTTAGTTAAGGCGTTTGCTCTACTTGTTTTACTTTAGAAACTACCATGAACTGCTACCATTGGTTTGATATGCATTTACAGCATGTCCTCGTATTTAAACAACATGGGTCATTTCACTTCCTGTTTTTTTAATCTGTTGCACCTGTATACAGTAGTTAAAGCTGCACTAATCAATGTTTCAATAATAATAATAATTGGATAAATGACTATTGCCATGTTTCTACTGCATGGTACGGCTCTGCTCTACTCTGCTCTCACATCTTGTGGAGAGTATATAAGTGATATATCACAAGGATTCACACAATCCAAATAAATACTCTTTCTGTTCTCTGTTCCTATCATGATCAAAGAGAACCAAAATTGTCTCATTGCAGGTTATTAGTAATAAATATTTATGCTAACAGCTGGTACCAACACAGAGTCCATCATGATGTCACAGAGGTCAGAGTTCAAACTGGCTGGAGCCAAAGAGACAACCGGAGCCTGTGTCATCATTAGTCACAGCACAGGAAGAACCAATCAACAAGAGTCTTTAAAGATGGGGTTATTTGAGGGTAAATTAGTTAAAGGCACAGTGATATAATGTGACGACAGATCAGCCAGCCACACAATACCCTTCCTCCAGTGTATGCTGAGAAAAATAAATGATAAAATGTGTTATTAAGGCTATTCTATTCTTCAGAGTTAACTTTTTTTTGCCTCATAAAAGTTTCAGGATGTTGCCACAAACAGCTTTTGTAGTCAGGCTCCACTTCCGTGTTGCAATGATTTGTAAGTTATTTTTGGGCATTATGGTTAAAAATACCATCTACTACAGACACTCTCCTTCGCTGTCTGAAGATGTGCCACGGTAAATCCAGTAACCTCTTTTTTTTCCCCAAGGCGCCACCACAAGTTATGTTTAGAATTTAAGTTAAAGTCACACAGAGGTTGAGACCTCGGACAGACAGTGGGTCACAGCCGTAGTGACTGGTCTACATTTCCTCCGTATACGTGTTATTATTCAGGTATGCAGGGAGGAGACAGGCATTGGGTTACATTGGACTACCCAATCAATTCATCAATACAGGCAATAAAGTGAGAAAGTGAAACAGCGATCGAGACAGAGAGACCACAGGATGACAGGCCTAAACATCAGCAGGAGCCATCTATGAACCACAATAGCAGCAGAGACCCAAAATCCACAATATTTAATACAGAGAGAGGGAGGAAAAAAATAAAGAGTATGTCAAAAAGTAAAAGAAATGAGAGCAATGTTGTAAAACAAATGACACAGATACCCAGCAGAGAGCCTGTCGGACCTGAGACTTCTTGGCACAAATCAGTACCATCAGGGCCCTGGCTTAGCCGACCACAAGACCTGCAAGCTAATTTATAGATCGGTTTAGGTTTTCCTTGGCTGCCTGGAACCTCTCACTCTATTATAAAATCCTTTGGGAAAGGAGCAGTTGTGACTGGAAAGTTATTAGCCCGTTCTTTAATGCCATCTGGGTTGTAACCCTACCGTTTCACAAAGTAGTCATATCAGAAAAGGTTTTTTTTTCTTCTTTTGTCCGCTCCACTTTACGTTTAAATGAGAAAATCCATGAATGTAAGTGAAAACTAAGTGCCAATTTATCTGAAATGATCTCATGAAAATGCATTCACAGAAGCAGTTTTTCAGTAATGCTTTGTTTATTCCAGGGCATCTCTGATGCTTCCTCTCCTACATACAATCAGTGCCTCTGAAAAGCTCCCAAGCTGAAGATTTAGTTGGAGGTATTTGAATATTCAGGATCCCAACAATTCAAGTACATTATGAATAATGCCGGATGTATACAAAGCCCTTTCCTGACTCATTGCCATTTGTCAACCCCCCCCCCCGTAACATCTGCAATGTTCTCTCTCTGTGTCTCTCCTTCTGCCTGTAGGGCAGATCCAGAGGAAGGCTTCTTCAGGAAGAAAACAGACATATTTAAACACAGCTCACTGTCCTGGCTGAGTGCCCAAACTTTTGGATGATTTCAGGGTAGGAGGGATTAATGTCAGGTGAGTTATGAGAAAACAACATAGACGGATGACAAAGAGTGAAAAAGTTAGAAAAGGCTCAAAATTACTCCTGATGACACTTGTACTGTGAAAGTAACAGCAGTGTTAGGGTTCAGCAGTGAATTTAAAATCTCAAATTTTGCGACTTGGCAACAGTGATGTTAAGTTTTATTTATTTTTTTGGAGAATGACTCTAGTAAGAGCTTGAGATGGGCAATGCCTCTACTTACTACTACTTCTCCTTTCTCTCTACTCGGTAAGCTTCCTCTTTTTTTGTTCCTTCGCTTGGTTGCCCAAACAATTGTAACAAGTAAGAAACTTATTTCTTTGGTAGAAAAATAAGTATTCTGGGCAAACCAGCTCTTTTAAATTGACCACAGATGGACTTTACAGCACCACATCTCCAATTTCACATACTAACAAATGCATTGACATAAACACTACGTGCATGCATACACATATGATACCTACAAAGATTTAAACACAGAAATGCAAGTGGAACCAGAGTTTCCTGCTTGCAAAAGCATTGTTAGTCATACATTGCATAAACAATGATTACCACAATACCTGTTTCCCTTTCAGAATGATATAAAGCACATTTGCTTGTTGTGGTGCGGTTTATTGTGGTTTATTCAAATGGTTCAGCTCTGGGATGATAGTATTACACTGTGTACCCCACCTGTTATATGAATTCTATAGCAAAATACTTTGCAGTACTTTTGTGCACAAGCGTTTCTATAGTGATGTGCATGCAGCCCCGAGTAATTATCCATTGGAGAAGTAAGTGTGCACGTGTGTTTGTGTTTTTGTGTGCGTGTGCATGTCTGGTCTCTTGGTAGACTTGGACAGACTCAGCTAGTGGTCCCTTGTCTCATTAAATGCGATCTGTTGCAGGGAGTGTAGCGCTGCACATTCTCAGGGTGTGGTGGTGCTGGCTTATTTTTCACATATGTGTTTGTGTCACTGTGTGTGTGTGTACTTTTGTTTAACTGCTTATTAGCCGTAGATCCCATTGTGTGCTCTGATTGATTCCATAACCATCCACTCGTTGGCCTTCCACCAAACACATACTCTGGTTTTAATAACTTCAACACACCCAACCCAGTTTCTTCTTCTAAACTGCCGGCATTTGTCTACATGAGTGTGTGTCCTGAGATGTGTTTTTATATGTGTAGCAGGCCCAGGTCTTGAAAGAAAAATGTACAGCACACTGAGAAGGAGCCTGGATATTAACGTAAAGCAATTCTGGCATTAAAGAAATTGAAAAAGCAGCCAAGGTAATTTAAGCCTGGAAGCTTTCTGAGATGTTGGCGAGGGGGGGAATTATTTAATACAATCCTCTTCCCGCTTGTGAGCCTCCATCGCAATGCTTTATTCTGCTTTTATTTGCCCTCATCTCTATCTCTTTGTGTCCCATTTTTCTCCTCCCTCCCTTCTGGCTCCTTTTCATCTCTCCCTCTTAGTCTAGTTTACCTCAGTAGAAGTTTGTATTTTTCATGTGTCTGTGTGGAGACTGCCACTCTGGCGCTACTTGTTGGGAGCATCTGACAAAATAGAGCCGTGGGTGTCAAAGGCCTGTGATGTCTGAAGCAGTGGAGTACAAAGCTCTCAGAGAAAAAGAAGTAGTTTGGCCCTTGACAGTGACAAACTCAGACACACACACTGTCACTTTAGTCTGCTGTCATGAAGCAAGAGGAAGGATTCTAATAAGTTATATAACAGGCAGCATGGCTTTGTTGTGATGTAGAAGTACTGATCCTTCCTTAAGTATTATTGAGCAAGATGTTGAATCCCTGCCAGCGTCCTGTGCTGCAACCTCAAGCAAGTACATTAATAATATATTTTTCTTCCCGACAATAAAAGTATCATATATTACCACCATTATTCTGATATTTTTAACATCAACCAATTAAAAGCAGTGTTCCATAACACAAGTCAGAACATGTTACCAAATACATAACCTTTTTAAAAGGAGAAATGCTACATTTAACAAGAAATGTCTTTTTAATATAAGACTATCTTGCCAAATACACTTTTCAATAAATCTGAACATTCTCACTGTAATATTTCAAGCACATGCGCAACAGAGGTGCTCATAGAACACTGTGTAGTGCAGGTGCCCCCAAACCTTTTTGGCTCTTGAGCCCATAAAATGAACACATGTCCCCCTGTGACCCATTATCATTAGTTCTATATGTCTATGGATAATGAACAGAATATGACTATTTTTTCTTTTTTTTTTCAATTGGAAAAGGTAAAATGATCGGGTTATTCACAAGAAGGGAAACAAAAATTATTAGATGAATACCTTAAAAAATTATGAGCTTTGTGTAGCTTATTATATAATCAACTCCCAACCCCTGAGATTTAAGACCTAGTGAATAAACCTTAACGTACTGTATGTAACAAAGTGTATGTTTGAAATAAAATATATTGACAATGGCATTGGCATTATAAACCATTTGCAATCATTGATGTATTATACTGTGCACAAAAAATATTACTAGAAGACTACAGCAATCTATTATATATGTATTGTGAAACATAAATGTTGTCTTTCCACACATACAATTATATCTGTAATATAGTTACTTATATGTAACTATACAATTAAGCATTGGTGTTTGTTGATGTGCAGCTGTGTTTGCACCCTTTAACTAATACACATATCTCATACATGTATACTGTACATGCTATCCATTTGTACTTGAGGTACAGACTAGAGACCTGTATGTACTGATTCTCATGTTTATTGAGGAAGAAGCATTTTAAATTAATAATAAAATACATTAGGGCCTACAAATGAGCTGGGTTAGGTTCTTCTGACCAATGTCAAAGCAGACTGTAAGCACTCTAAACTGTGCAAAACCAAGTACTTGCAAGCTTATTAGTTTGACAAGGTCAACTGTGAGGACTGAGATCTGTTTGTAACAGATAAAGATAGAAACAGTGAAGTGGATGGCAGTAGCACTGAAGTGGTGTTAGCATTTTCTATTGACATTTATTCAAGATGACCCATTCTGTTTAAAGAAGCAACTCGTGTTTAATGCTCAAAAGACAGATTTACGGGGAATGTCACTGCAAAAAGATTGAAAGTTATATGTATAAATCACTTCTACATAAAAGCAGACTAAGTTGTCATTTTAGCTACACTTACTCTAATGCAATCTCATACAACCGCTCTGCAATAAATCCTACTTTCCTAAAGTCTACACTCGTTAATATAAATGAGGTCGACAAAATATTAGAACCACTTAAAATGATAACTTAATACAAACTTCAACCTCCAAAATTATCAAGTTGAATCAACACCGCTTTAAACCAGAAATTGAGCATTATAAACATAATTAAGGTAATACTTATTGCAGGATTGTGTTAAACGTTTTTGTATTTAACAAGATGTACCTAATAAGTTGGCGTGCGTGCATGTGTGTGGCACCTTTTGTATGTCTTTTTTTGTATTATGACATCAAGACAGATGCAGTTTTTGCTTGTGGCAGGAAGTGCAGCCCAGGTGAGTTGAGAGGTACAGACAGGGTCAGTGTAAGCAAGCAGTGAGCAGCTGTGGCAAAAACCTAACATGACTAAGAAGGTGAGGCAGAGATGTGGTCGGGCAACAGTGCACACAGATACTGTATAATTGGACACTCAAACCCTCACAACCACACACACTGCTTGTATTCGGACATACACATCCACACACATACCAGGTGTGCACCTGACACATGGTGATAAGGGCATGCAGGCATGACTAATACACAGAGCCTTACTGGTGAGAATAGGGGTAAGCCTGGGCATATGGAGATCATCACTCACACCTAGAGAGCTAGCGATAGCAGTGGGAGAAGATCTATGGTTCTCAAGGAGGGCCTGTGCTCTGGCCTCTTGGTGCCGGAGCACATTACCGGCAGTCACTTACTCTAAATAAGCACATGAAGAGCTGATTAAAGCAGAGATATTGAGAGAAAAAAAAACTCAGATGGATGTCTGAGAGTGAGAGAGTTAAACTACATGAGTGATTGTGAGGATTGCCAGGAAATAAACATTACCCCTTCGTTAGCAGTTGCTCACTTATCTGAACCAGGAATTGAAATGAAGCAGGAAGAGTCTGATGGGACGAAATAGGTGTCGTCCCAGTTTATTTGACAGCGCCTTGGCTGAGTCACCGGCATTTTAAACTCGCCTTTTATCTTTAGATCCGTCTTTTTCACAAATGGATACCATCACTCAGCGACCCCGTTGAATAAGATAAGCAAGGTAGATCAGAGTAAGATGAGCTGAGGAGAGGAGAAGATGAAAGGATTAAAGGAGGGAAAGTGTTAGATCTATTCGTATAGGAAAGGTGCTGTCATTACACGACGACCCCTGTTAAGAATATCAGTGTGAAGAAGCTTTTACACCGCAGGGCTGTACAGGTCTGACTTTGATTGGAAGGTATGAGCTAACACACTTTATCAAGCATTCCGTACATGAGACCATTTTTGCATGCTCATACTCTCCCAAAAGTTATGCTCATATGTAAATGTTTAGATTGATTCCAGCCGTGGATGATCTTTTAATAGTCAGCATCAGCGGACACTAAGTCTGATGACACTAGCAGGGTGCCTCTACGGATGGTAATCTCAGTCTGTCAGTCAGGCCTCCACTTTGGTCTGACTAAAATATATCAACTATTGGATGGACTACTGTTATGAAACAATCTCATCACAATTGTTTTGTGGTTTGTAATGTATCCTTTCATTTACTGGCATGACCTGAGTAAGTTGACTCTGAAAGCAGTGGCAAGCACTCAGGGAACAATGTGACACAAAGAAGGGTTCAGTTTTATATGTTTCTAAAGTTTTAATGAGACACACAAGGATATACATATTTTCTATCAATCGCTAAATTCCCTTAGATGAAGTGAGAGTAGTAAGATAAGAACAAGCACAGGATGATTGGTTAACGGTTTCTTCACACAGATAAATCTTCAGGGAGAAAATCAGTGTTACAATTTATAATACAAACTGAAACAGATGAGTGAAGCTTTGTTCAGAGTTTTCACAGAATGTAACATTCACCTTAATTACCATTAGATTGTATGCGGACATTCATGGTACACTGAGGATGAAACTTCCAGACTTTGGTGATCCCCTGACTTTAAATGTAGAGCCAGCCAGATTAGCATATGTGTTTTTTTGTAAAATATCTTCATAACTATTAGTTGGATTACCATATCTGGTGCAGATATCCATGTCTTTTGTGATCCCCTTACTCCAGCTGGTCAAATTTGTCAAATATTCTATGAAATATCTCATCATCTGCAGGATGGATGGAAAAACAATTCTGTACAGACATTCATGGTTTCCAGACGATGAATCACACTGACTCTGACGACCACCTCACTTTTTCTCTAGCGCCACCATGAGGTGATCAGTGCAAACAAAGAGTTTTGTTTTTCACAGTACAACCACCTCCATGCAATAAATATACACAAAGAGCCCAAATAAAAGGGGGACAATAAGGAAAAGTATAATGGTTGCATACCTGTTGTGCCTGTTGTCACTCACTTCACTTTTTGTTTAGATTTTTAAAGCCTGTCTTACTTGTCCATCTGTTGTCAGTTATGTTAGCAAAAATGACTTTTGTTGTCACAATTTTATGGCCTCAGCCACATACATCCTGCTCTAATCCCTCCTAGTGCTGTATAACTATGTGTGTGGGTGGAATTGAGCTAGGCAAGGGGTTATTAGAGGTTATATGCGTGTGTGTAGATTTTTTCTTGAGTATTTCTATTACTCATCTGCAGATTGTGTCTGTGTGCTGCATCAGCTGCATTCTGCTGCTACACCAAGTATCTTCTTGTAAGGACTGAAATACTACATGTTCCTTTGACCGCTTTTATGCGTAAATAATGAATATGTCATGTTCTCAATATTTCTGCCACTGCTACTCTACTTACTTTGAACATGGGGAAATGTAACTAGTTCTTATGTAGATTATGGTGAACTGGTGTGTGTTCTAGCAGTGTTTTGCCATTGAGAACAAGCTAGCATGCTAGCGCTAGCATGTGCTACGGTTAGCCACCTCGTCTCGGCTAGTGACGTAGAAAGCCGAAAAGGGAAAACTTTTACCTGCTAAACATCAGCATGTTAGTGTGCTGAGGTTAGCATTTAGCTCAAGTACAGCCTCACAGTGTTATAGTGTGTAGGATTCAGTAAGCTATTTGGCAGCAGAATAGCCCTGCCAGTACAAAATATAACATGCATCACCGTTTTTTTCTTCAATATTTTGTATCGTATGACATTTGTAGAGAGGAATGTTACTGTTGATCTGGGGTACAGAGGTTTGGAGAGGATTTAGAGAGCCTTTTTTCATCTTTAACATAGTTTCAATCCACATCAGAACTTTTGCATTATAAGGAGAGAAGAAAACAATTTGTGGTGTTGGGGGATTAGTGTCTGTGTCCAAAGGCCCAGTGGCTAAATCTTTCTGCAGATAGAACACTTTATCTTAAAAAAGTTCAAAATATCAAAAAAGTGACATGATGACTTGACTTGACTGATTGAATCATATGCTACAACCTTACAGTACTGTAATTTCTAGGATTATTAGCGGTCATGCTGCTGAGAGCCATACTGTGGGCAATTTGCTGTTTTACTCATTAAAAATTTAGCTCCAAACTAACTTCATTGTTTTAGTGCACATAACACACATAATTATTCCTTGTGTGTGAGTGTGACACATACTCTCAATTCGTGCCATAAACCAGATTTTAATTTGCAGGGCAAACGTGACGTTGTCATGGGAGCAGCATAATGGGCCCTGAGACGACAGCAGTCCTATAGAAAACATCATTCTCCATCCCCGTGTTCAAGGGTATGGCCTTTGTAAGCCAGTTGGGCCGAATGGAGTAATTGCATTGCTTTGATTTTCTCTGCAGTTGAAGAATAAAGTGGCTCAAAAGCTGCTTAATTTACCTGCACAAAACAACTGTGTTGTTAGCAGTTATGATTCAATAATAATAATAATAATAATAATAATACATTTTATTTAAAGCGCTTTTCATGATTTTTTGGCTTAGAACTGATATGACAATTTTCTGCCACGATTTTTTTGACCATGACAAAACGGTACCAAACCAAGGTTATTATAGTTTTGCATTTTTCATTATTTTTATTTTGTTTTGGCTTTTTGTTTTCAAATTCAGTTCAATTAGTTTTAATTAGTTTTTAAAGTGTGTTTGCTAGTTTGGTTTATTTTTTTTATTTTTTTTGAAAAGGCTTAGTTTTAGTTTGATTTATATTAGTTTTATTATTAGTATTAGTCTTTTTTGTAATATGGGTTATTTGTCGGGAGATTCCAAAAGGTCCGAAAAATTATTGTGTGATAATAGCTCAACAAAAACATCCATACAATTTTAGAAATATGTATTCACAGTGTATTCAACAATAACACCAGTACAAACAATGTACATATGATGATGATGAGCCCAGATATGTAAACAGTCAACACAAGACGCCGCAGTAAGTGCAGCATGCTTTTCACAAGACGCCGCAGTAAGTGCAGAATGTGTTTGACATGTTCCAGGAGAAAAACCTAAATAGTCAACAGACTAAAGAAGACAGACAGGTCAACAGGTGTTTTGAACTATGGTTCGAGGAAAGTGGTGAACTTCTTGAAGTCAGTTGACTCACACAGTTGTGGAGACATCCCAGTATCAATACACATGTTAACCCACGTTCCCTCCCGCTTTTGGGGTTCCTACGTATTTACTAACCAGCCAACGGTTTGCCGGTGGAAGCCTGCCTGTAGTGCTCTAGTCCTGCTGTTGTCTCCGTCATGCTGCTGGCCCTACGTATCCATACATCCATGTCCGGAATGTTACCGGGGTTAGCTTCTGTTTTGGGGAAAGGGGGCTTGGCGTGTGCTTTTACCTTGTTAAGGTAAGCAAGGTTAGCCTCCTTGTGTTTGTTTCTCAAATGTAGGCAACTTTCAAAGTTGTGGGATGTTACCCTGTAACAAACTGTCCACGTATTTTACCTCCTTACACTGCAAGGCACTTGCTTTTAGCTGACAGAGTCATAATCAAAAAGAACTCTGCCGTGAGAACCAAACCAAACCAGGGTGCTGAGGTTAAGGGACATGCAGTAGGCCTGCTGAGGAGGATTTCAGTGAGCGAGCAAGGGTGTAAACTTCCAGGAGGTCAGTGAGGTAGTGAGTGTAGGCGCTTTTATGCCAGGAGCAGGACTTTAAAACGTATTCTGTAGGCAACTGGAAGCCAGTGCATTTGCATAAGCAATGTTGTTACATGGCCAGTGGATTTGGAGCATGTTATAATCCTCACTGCAGAATTCTAGAAGAGTTGGAGCCGGTGGAGTAGTTTATTAGGGATTCCAGACAACATGGAATTACAGTAGTCAAGGTGGGATGTCATATATGCATTGACAATGACTTCTGCACTCTGCTGTGCAATTTTCCTTAGATGGAAAAAGGCATACTGAGACATACTGTTTATATGTGCACTAAATGAGTGTGACACCAAGGCCCTTTACCTGGTTGGAGCAAGGGATGGTCCTGCTAGCTACATAAAGGGTGAAGGGTTCCATCTTAGCAACAGCTGATTTGGAGCCAACCAGTAGCAGCTCAGTCTTACTGTTATTTGGCTTCAGGTAGTTTTGTGTGATCCACAAGTTTATGTCATGGAGGCAGGCAGTGATCACAGCTGGCAGAAGCGTGGCAGTAGATTTGGAAGGCAAGGCAAGGCAAGGCAGATTTATTTGTATTGCACATTTCAGCAACAGGGCAATTCAAAGTGCTTCACACAAAATCAGTTAAACAAATAAAACAGAAGTATCCTCAAAAAAAAAAAAAAAATGAGACGTTGCTTTTCGTCTCCTTGGACTCTTCTTCACACTAATTAAGCCAATATAACGTTGCCTTTTGCGTCTACTTAACGACCGTCTTTGCACGATTTTCAGATCTTTCGACACACATTCATACTTTTTCTTTAAAGTGCTAGTAGTTAAGTGCAAGTAGAAAAGTAGAGCTGGGTGTCGTCAACATAGCAGTGAAATTGAACACCATGTTGCCTGAGGATAGGGCCAAGTGAAAGGAGGCATATTATGAACAAAAGAGGGCCCAACACAGACCCCCTCTTGTCACAGCACTACTGTCAGACTTGCATTGCAGCATTTCTACGTATTGTGTCCTTCCAGAGAGATAGGAGGTGGAACACTGGTGAACACTGCCCCACACTCCGATATTGGCTACACGTTCCAGGAGAAGATGGTGAGAGATGGCGTCAAAGGCTAAATTGAGATCAAGGAGAATCAGAATAGAAACAAGTCCATCATCAGCTGCACAGAGGAGGTCATTAATAATCTTAATCATGGCCGTTTTAGTACTGTGCATAGGACAAAATCCAGACTGAAATGGCTCGAAGAGATCATTGTCCTTCAGGTAATCCTGGAGTTGAGTTACCACTATCTTCTCAAGAATTTTGAAGAAAAAAGGCAAGTTGGAAATAGGCATGTAGTTGTTGAGGTTGTCAGTATCCAATCCAGGTTTTTTCAGCGTTTGTCTGACAATAGCAGTTTAAAAAAATTGTGGTACAGTGCTAGAGAGAAGAGAGGTGTTAAGTATTAATGTAACCATCGAAGCAATATATGGCAGGCAGCTCTTAACCAGGCTTGTTGGAAGAAGGTCCAGTTGACAGGTGGAGGAATTACACTTTTTGATGAGGCCACAGATGGTACTTTCAGCAGGGAGGCTGAATTCACAGAGTTCATTGTTGTAGGGTGATTCCTGAGTGCTCAGTGAGCATGGTTGTTTAGCTGACTAATTGAATATTCTAATTGCTGGTGGATTGCCGCCTCGATTTTGGTATTGGAAAAGTTCAGAAAGACTGAGCAGCGTTCATCAGAAAGTCCCTGATGGGTGATGTCATCAGGTGACTTGAGGAGACAATTAACAGTGGAAAAGAGAGCCCTGGTGTTTCCTTGTCCCTCACTGATTATCTTTTCATAGTATGATGTTTTTGAAACATATATGGCATTTTTATACAGATGCAGGTGTTCAGAGTGCATGTCTTCATGCACAGTAAATCTTTTTGACAGCCGCTCCAGACGTCGGCCCAAGGATTTCATATGTCAAAATCGAGGTGTAAACCAAGGAGCGCACAAATTAAACAGTTTGCGTCTTCATAGGAACAAGTCTGTCAAGTGCTGTAGACATGCAGTCATTGTAGTGGCCAACTAAATCCTTCAATTAAGTATTAGAAGCAAGGGAGGGATAAATGGCAATTAGAGAAGTAAGTTCCTCTTGTTCCATCTTTTTAATGTTGCGATATGAAATCACACGCTGAATCTTGGACTTCATGAGTCCATGTGTATATTAAAATCCCCCATCACTATGAAATGAAGAGACCTTGCATTTAAAGAAGTAAGAATAGTTGAAAGTTCGTGAATAACAACATTTGATGGTTTAGTTGTTGTTTGAAGCCTGATCATTGATCAGGCTTCAAATGACCGTGATCAACAGTCCAAAGACAGGGGATTATTTTTCCATCCTTGCGAGCCATGTAGATGTGGTTGTGACGAGATCCTTTGTGGGCATACTTTGGTGCGATGAGAGAATGTTGTGTTGACACAAAAGCTCCGCAGGAGGTGCATAGTCCCCTCATTGCCGGTAAAGTTCACTTATTGAATATTCGCTCATCCTTACTCCAGAAAATGTAGCCTATGCATGAATTTGTCGCTGGTAAGTAGTTCTAATGGGCTGTAGGCTACTGCGGTAAACTTAACTTGCATCACCACGACATCCGGTCATCAGAAATCATGCTTAACCTTGTATAAAAACAAAATACACCGGAGAGATGATAAAATGCGTAGCGATATAATATAAATATTTAACTTTGCTAATGAACTGAGTGTAAAAATCAAGTAAAATTGTCAATGTATTCTTGAAAAATGAGTAAAATTACTGAAAGTAAACAAGCCAGACGTCCCTGTTACTCCTCCTTCTGTGAGTGCAGATTATGAAATGAAAAAAAAAGGTTTGTACACTAATAGCTGCTGATTCCATAATTTGTAGAGACGTCTCATTACTGAGACGTCAATTGCACTCATCACGATAAACAGAAATCAGCATTTTGTTTGTATTTCACTGATAAAGAAAATGAATGTGCTCCATTGTTGTAAAGTATGGCTGTATCTGCCTCCATTATACACTCTTATGAGGATGTTGTAAATGGCATATTTCTGGTAAGTATGTGCTTGGTGATCAGAAGAGAGTTCTGTTTTCCACAGTACAACCACCTTTATGCAATATATATACACAAAGAGACCAAATAAGAGGGGCACAATACCAAAAAATACAATGGCTGCATAACAGTTTGTTTTTAAAAATTCTGCATTTACTTCACTTTTTTTTTTAGATTTGATTAAAATCCTTTCTTTCTTGTCCATTTGTTGTCAGTCTGTTATGTTAACAAAAATTACTTCTGTTTTTTTGCACATACTGTAGAAAGATTTCTGGCATTGCTACCATGATAGCTGCACCTCTCCACAAAGTCAAGTGTACCTCCAGAATAATACTTATTTGGGGTGGCAGTAGCTCAGTCCGTAGGGAGTTGGATTGGGAACCGGTCGCTGGTTCAAGTACCCGTACAGACCAAAGTACGGAGTGTGAATTGGTAGCTGAAGAGATGCCACTTCAGATCCTTGGAACTGCCAGGTGCTCTTGAGCAAGGCACCAACCCCCACCCCCCAACTGCTCAGGGCGCTGGTCCAGCACTGGCAGCCCATTCACTCTGACATCTCTCCATTTGTGCATGATTAGGTCCTGAGCATGTGTGTGCGTATTTCAGGCCTGTGTGTAGTGATTACTAACAAAAACAGAGTGTAAATTGTAATTTCCCCACTGGGGATCAATAAACAGTATAACTTAATATTAAATTAAACTTTTGGTGAATAATTATTAACAGATGACAAAGAAAAACACAATAACTAAATGCTCTAAAATAATTTTGTAAAATAAATACATCTTATGATAAATATGTTTTGTCTTTAATTTCTTAATAATTACATTAAAAATTGAATTGCAAAATTTAAATTCAAATGTATAATTTTTATATCATGTAACAGGTTCAACAAGATCCTACTCCATCTCACAATTTATTTTCTTTCTTTAACATTTGCAGTTTTGAGATTTCATTTGATTAAATAACGTGGTCAAACCGGCAGAGCAGGGCGGTACGTTGGGCTCACAGCTGGCTCAACATGGAATAATTATAGGTAGCATTTTAAATCGGTTTTGTCCAAAATAGGTGAATGTCCAATTCAATTTTAAAATTATGTGATTAATTTATTATTTACAGAATAAAAACAAAAACAGATTGTGTAATAATATAATATATTGTGTAGTAATGTGATAATGTTGTTATAAATGTGCAAATTTATTAATTCAATTATTCTGATTTATAAGTCCATAATTATGTTTGTGGCACGCTGGACTCCATTCATATGTACCTGCTTGTCCCCAGGGTGTGAACTTCCACAACATGCAGCCACACTTCAGGAGTAAGTGTCTTGTAACCTATTGGCAGGATTAGGAGTAGGATAATGTCTGTTTGCCTGCTGCATTAATTAAAATGTTAAAGAAGTCAAACACCTCAAGGAGATTTTGGTATATACAAAACAATATATGATTAAATTGTCTTTGGGTCTGAAAGTGGTATCAGTTTCTACAGGTTTATCACTGCTCACAGAGAGAAGGGAGATGGTGTGGGGGGCCGGGGGATTAATGTGCTCATTGTAGGAAGGATTCGGTTTATTACAGTTTTGACGCTGATGCATGTAATCCAGCATGTTGGTAATAAATCTACAGCTGCCCTGATTGGCTGTTTTTAATTGCTCTGACAGAACAGAGCAAATACAGTAGTCTTGTCCTATAGCTTGGTGCTGTGTGACAGTCCATTTCCAACATTTAGCTACAAATTCAATGTCTTTACTGCTGACAAACAATTGATGGGATTAGTTGCAGAAACGTTTTGGGCAGTTAGGTAATGAATGGGGTCAATTTATGGTCAGAGTTTTAGTTAAGAAAGAACATTGTATTGGGCTGGTTGTTAGTGAACAAGCTGCTAGTTCATTAGTTTGACATGTTTATGTCTTTGCCAAGATTTATTTAGTTGTCGGAGTTACAGAATACTGTGAATAATGCTGTAGTTTATTGGCAACATAATAAACTGATGACCAATAGAAAGAATACAATAAACACATGTAAAGTTTTAAGAGTTTTTTATGAACCAAAAACTTATTTTTAAGGGAAATACCCCTAAAATGTGGACCTCAAAGGTCCAATGGCATGAAAATTTCCCTATCTGAGGTTTCTTAACATTAATGAGTTCGCCCAGCCTGCCTATGGTCCCCCAGTGGCTAGAAATGGCGATAGGTGTAAACTGAGCCCTGGGTATTCTGCTCTGCCTTTGAGAAAATTAAAACTCAGATAAGCTGATCTGGAATCTTGCCCCCTTATGACATCATAAATAACAGCAACAATGAAATAAACAATGACAATGAAACGGCACATACTAAGGAAAGCTCATTGTGGAACTGGCTCTAGTGGCTGTAATTCTGCACCAAGGCTGAATTTTGGGAAAGAGACTTCAGATATGGTATTGGGGGACCACTAAGGGCTATATAAAAGCATCCAAAGAGCACCATGTCATGGGAACTTTAATGCAAAATATCACTTTTATGATATCATTTTATCATCTAAGAAAAATAAAACATTGACATTGACTGCAAAGAAATGCTAAGTCAATGAAATGAATGCAGTAATGAAGAGAAAGTGGTGCTGCAGCATGTCACATCTGGTAATGGCCTCATGGTGTAGTTTAACAGCAGGATGATAACCGGGGTGAATGTGGTAAAGGGGAGGGCAGATAGTTTATCAAGGGTTGAGGGAACAGCGGCGAAGATTCCGAGGTGGTGGTGAGATCTGGGGGACAGAGGGAGCAGAAGGTGTAAATGTACTACAGGGGCATGGAGGAGGAGGTGAGGGAGCGTGTTGAGATAACAGCGGGATGGTGGTACGGTGGGAGCAGGAGAAGAGTTTATCTGAGCCGCTGAATGTCCTCCATTGTTGAGGCCCAGCTTGCTGGCCTCCACACAGATGTGCTTCAGAGGACAGAGGGGGGCGCGGGGGGTGGGGGAGGAATTTGACAATCTGCAACGCTATCTCTCAATCTTCAACCGCAGCTCATACCAGCCGACAGCCCTCCTCTTCTTTCCTTCACTCTCTTGGAGTCTGTGAAGCCATTTGAAGTGTCACTCAATTGACGTAGTTAGAGGACAAAAGCAGTAGATAATGCAAAGTAGAAACTGAAGCTGCAGAGAGGTTAGTATTTATCTGTATTTTTAAGACAGCTACATATATCTTATGTTAAGTTATCCTTTTAGAAAGGTTTTATAAGTTGTAAATATCTTTAATGTAAAATCATTGGTTACTGCTGTCATATCTCAGATTTTGGGACCTTTCATTAGAGCATAAATACACCATAAGACTTTTCAAGAACTGCATCACCACTAGGGTTGGGTACAGACACGTGGTGCCAATAGAGCTCCGGTTCTGACATAAACGGTAGTGACAAGACCGAATAAGAACGAAAATTTCGGTGCCTGACTCTTTTTTTTCTTTTCAGAAGCATGCCGGTTGTCGGAAAAACAACAAAGAACACTTGAAATTACTTGAAACTTGCCAGCCGTGTGGTGCATTTTAAGTTATTGTGAAATACCATTTTCCCATCTGGTGCTTATTTTTGTTGTTTATCAGCAATTTACTGGTGAAATAAGTCATTGTTATAAGTTATTGTTATTACATTATTAGTCAATCATTACATTTTGACCATATGGCCTTAGCAATAAACAACCCGTTCTTTAATGTCGCCAACTGTCGTTTTGTGCTCCTTTTTTTATATTTTATATTATATACAATATAAATATATATTATATATATTTTGGTTCAGGCACTGTTTTGGCACCGGAAGCATTTTAAAAGTTTGTTCGATTGTTTTAACAAAATAAGCATTGTCTTAGTATTGAGCATCAGGAAACAAAATAATTTTGTAATAGAACAAAAGAAAACTTTCATTTCTAAAAACTAACAGCCTCAGCCTCTGACTTCCTGTACCCCGTCTGTTGTCAACCTGTTCGGAAGAGGATATGACAAATCTCATTGAAACCCTACTGCCAGCTGAGCCCCTGTCCTATAATAAGTAACTTATTTTGTCCAGTTGCTATGGACACTGACGGCACAGAGCAGGGCAGTGGTAAGAGACAGAGGAGGTTGGTGGGAATGTGAATCCGTATGTGCGGATAAAGGCCTGTTACTGTGACAATGCGATCACTGCTCTGGTAATAAGCTGGCTGGATGGCAGGTAACAAACCGCAAACACAAAGCCCAGTGTCAGTCGCAGGGAAGACACATTGAAAAGGGAAAACAGAAAAGTATTTTCATAGAAGCGTAATCCAAAAAAAAAAGTAAAAGAATTTGACTTGGAGTCATCAGAGCAGTGACACAGAGCTTAAATCCCAGTAGTAGATAAAAGGAGAAAAAGGAAAGTCACAGACAGGCTAAACACTAGGTAATACAATACAAAAAAGAGGAAACCACCGTTTTATACAACCTGGTGTCGGCTAGCATGCATATTGGTAATAATAGTGTTGTACTCACCCTGTTATTTTGAACAAATCCCCAAGTCTTACTTTGAAAAGAAAACAATGTAATAGTTAATTATCATTGTAGATTAACCAGATACTTTAATATTTAAGAGTACATGGTAGCAGTGTAAGCAGTGTTTTATACTTTAAGTTTCTTGAAGTGTTGCTAATATATATATTTTTTTATACAAGTAGAGAATGTTTTATTTTATAAATAATTTTTGTTAACTTTTGCCAAAGGCAGGCAAAGGGTACAAGCGGCCGAAAATGGGTTTCCTCAGGAAGATGGCTGACGTCTCCCTTAGAGATAGGGTGAGAAGCTCGGAGTAGAGATGCTGCTCCTTTGCGTTGAAAGGAGCCAGTTGAGGTGGTTCTGGAATCTTGTAAGGATGCCTCCTGGGCGCCTCCCTAGGGAGGTGTTCCAGGCACGTCCAGCTGGGAGGAGGCCTCAGGGAAGACCCAGGACTAGGTGGAGAGATTATATCTCCAACCTGGCCTGGGAACTCCTCGGGATCCCCCAGTCGGAGCTGGTTGATGTGGCTTGGGAAAGGGAAGTTTGGGGTTCTCTGCTGGAGCTGCTGCCCCCGCAACCCGATACTGGATTAGCTGATATGGATGGATGGATGGATGGATGGATGGATAGAGTGTAGTTAAAGGGGTGATCACACGCTGAAGACGAGTAGGATGACAAGCTGCGATCCTGGAGCAAGGGATGGTAGCAGTGAACAGAACAGGCAGGTGACCGGATATACCGATGTTACAGATTTCCTTAATATGGACACAGAGACCGTGCGACAGTACAAGGTCCAATGTGTGACCTTTTTCATGTGTTGGGCCAGTCACTGACTGGCTAAGATTGAATGAATCAGTAAGATTCATAAGGATTGTTTTCACAGCATACGTGAATATGTTTAAGAAGACAATCATATTTTAACACAAACACTGCCAGAAACTCTGCAAAGTCAGTTATAAAATCCTTATTGAACTTCAGAGGGCGATGTGCAACCACATACAACACAGGAAAAGGATGGTTGAACTCGAAAACTTGCAGTTCAAAGCTAGCAAAGATGGAACTGGGAGTCTGTTGGCAATGGAAAGTAGATTTAAATACAGCCGCTAGACCTCCACCTCTCCCAGTGGTCCGTGGGAAGCTGAGAAATGTACAGTCGGGAAGAAAAAGTTCTGAGAAAGGGCTAGACTCACCTGCATGGAGCCAGGTTTCCGTCAAGAACATAAAATCCAATTCCCGAGAGGAGATGAAGTCATTGAGCAGGAACGTCTTGTTCGCTAGTGATCTAGCGTTGATCAGGGCCATTTGAAGGACAAGCTCCGGCTGGCTGGTGATGAAGCACGGCCTAGTGGCCGAAGGTTCTCGTGGTTCACACCGCGTCCACGAGCCCGCATGCGCTGGGGCACGGGAGACTCGATCGATGGGTTGAAGACATCAGTTTGAGCGGGAGTAATATGCCGGATCCACCGGCCTATAAAGTCCAGTGAGTAGACAGCGGAGCGATGGTACCATCCATCGCTCCAGAGGCGAGGATTAAACGCATCGGTGGGCATCAGGCAGGCTTTGGATCCCACCAGAACACCTCCCCACTTTCCTCGTCTTCTAAGACATTTCTTACGGGAATAGGCCCTGGGTAGCTGCAGGCCTATAGGTATACTGGATAAGAAGTGAGGGAGATTTGAAGCTTGATCTCCCAGATCATATATTGGAAGCAACGATTCCACTGAGGCTTGGATGTTGAGAAGCGCTTGAGACATCTCTGCGGCATACACAGAGAAACAAAACAACAGCAAAGAAAACTCTGAGCAGATAATTCGCCACACACACTGGCGCCATCTTGCTCTGTTTTAACACCTATAAACTGTGTATACACTGTGTGTATATATATATATATATATGTATGTGTGAGTGTATATACACTACCGTTAAAAAGTTTGGGGTCACCCAAACAATTTGTGTTTTCCTGAAAAGTCACACTTATTCACCACCATACGTTGTGAAATGAATAGAATATAGAGTCAAGACTTTGACAAGGTTAGAAATAATGATTTGTATATGAAATAAGATTTTTTTTACATCAAACTTTGCTTTTGTCAAAGAATTCGCTCGGCATTTTGCTCGCATTTACGGCATTGGGCAGACCTTTGGCTTCTAGCGTTAATTTGTTGAGGTAATCTGGAGAAATTGCACCCCATGCTTCCAGAAGCACTCCCACAAGTTGGATTGGTTGGATTGGCCTTCTTGCGTACCATACGGTCAAGCTGCTCCCACACACGCTCAATGGGGTTCAGATCTGGTGACTGCGCTGGCCACTCCATTACCGATAGAATACCAGCTGCCTGCTTCTGCTCTAATAGTTCTTGCACAATTTGGAGGTGTGTTTGGGTCATTGTCCTGTTGTAGGATTGAAATTGGCTCCAATCAAGCGCTGTCCACTGGGTATGGCATGGCGTTGCAAAATGGAGTGATAGCCTTCCTTATTCAGAATCCCTTTACCCTGTACAAATCCCCACCTTACCAGCACCAAGCAACCCCAGACCATCATATTACCTCCACCATGCTTAACAGATGGCGTCAGGCATTCTTCCAGCATCTTTTCATTTGTTCTGCGTCTCACAAACGTTCTTCTTTGTGATCCAACACCTCAACTTGGATTCATCCGTCCACAACACTTTTTTCCAGTCTTCCTCTGTCAATGTCTGTGTTCTTTTGCCCATCTTAATCTTTTTCTTTTATTGGCAAGTCTCAGATATGGCTTTTCTTTGCCATCTGCCCTGAAGCCCAGAATCCCGCAGCCGCCTCTTCACTATAGATGTTGACACTGGTGTTTGCGGGTACTATTTAATGAAGATGCCAGTTGGGACCTGTGGGTGTCTGTTTCTCAAACTAGAGACTCTAATGTACTTATCTTCTTGCTCAGTTGTGCAACGCGGCCTCCCATTCTTTTTCTACTCTGGTTAGAGCCTGTTTGTGCTGTCCTCTGAGAGGAGTCGTAGTCACACGCGTTGTAGAAAATCTTGCAATTTGGCTTAGACAACTGGCCTTGCATGGAATAGCCTTCATTTCTAAGGACAAGAATAGATTGTCGAGTTTCAGATGAAAGTTCTCTTTTTCTGGC
>NC_045746.1:16513460-16513585 GCF_008692095.1 Etheostoma spectabile
GATGTGTGAACATGATTGCACAAGGGTTTTCTAATCATCAATTAGCCTTCTGAGCCAAAGAGCAAATACATTGTACCATTAGAACACTGGAGTGATAGTTGCTGGAAATGGGCCTCTATACACCT
>NC_045746.1:16513610-16554814 GCF_008692095.1 Etheostoma spectabile
GTGGTGGGGTGGTGGTTTTGAATGTGGGGTGCTGGACGTTGTTAGTGGTAGGTGGCGTGGTGGTGGGGTCTTTTCAATAATAACAGATTAAATCACAACCGAAAGACATTAAATGCAGCCGAAAGGATTAGACCTCCCGCCAACGTTTGTGGTTTTGTGGACTCAAATCTCTTATCGTGAGATTACGCCCTGTCACAAGGAATGGAACTGTCAGGGACATTCTACAATATATAACATAAAGGCTTCCTTTATGAGCTGTGGCCCTCCAAAAACCACAACCTTTTTCCGCTATTAATTAGCGTCTCTGTGTTTCTTTAAGTGCCCTGCCACACTGAGCTCAGCCTTCATTGTGTAGTCCCTGCTATCATGAACAAATCACAGCTGACCTCTCCACTGCTTACCTGCTTGAATCCCGACAACTTTGGCATTCTCTTTATGTTGAAGTTATTTACCCGTTTCATCACGTTTATTAGATCATCACAGCACGCAAAATATTACTGCGTCCTTTTTTCGCACCTCGCGCTTTCTTCCTCTCCCTCCCCTTTCCATCTTTGTCACCATGCTTATTATGATCACACGTCAGAAAACCCTGCGAAACCATGGTTATTCGGCCTCTTCACCCAGCATGGAAACTGCCAGACGCCAGCATCTCAACCTCCTGTCATCGTTTGTTGGCCAATCAACTGTCCAGTCCAATAATAATTTCATCTCCTAACTTGTTTTCAAGATAACAGATGCAAAACAATCTCATGTAAAAGTTTGGTGCTGTTCATGTTCACCTCACAGGAGTAAACGAACTCAGATCAGAATCAGCTTTATTTGCCAGGTATGCGGCACTACAATTAATTGACTTTGATTGTCTTACTCCCCAATGCTCTTCTCATACTACTCCTACAAACAATATATACACACTATAAACAGAAACAATATATAACAGGTTAGACAATGAGTGCATATGTTTTTGGTGGTAGCACTTAAGTCCATGTAGGCCCCTGTTCTGAATCCAATACAAGCCTATGTAATTTATCTTTGGCAAAAGGGGTTACGGAGATTTGTCTATGTATACACCGACAACCAGAAATGGAATATAACTCCCAGATATATCGAACATGATCCGCGTAATAATCTTTAAACTAACTGTGGCTTTTCACATTGCTAACCCATTGTGGAGTTTGCATGTTCCCCCCCCATGTCCCCTGTGTGGTTTGCTCCGGGTTCTCCCGATCTTCCCCAACACTAAAAACATGTTCCCCTTCTTCTCTACTAAGCCTGCAGTGTATGGTGAAGGTCTGTCCGTTGTCCGGCTGCTGTGCATCACCCCAGGTTGGTTATCCAACACCTTGGTGTGTTAGCGAGTGTTTTTTAACGTGCTTCATCTAAAACATATATTTTTGGTGGAGGTTCAACGTCAGCTATGGGCCCCTTATTTTGCTGGGGCGGTATGACAAACCAAAAATCGTAATCAACTCTTAGTTGTGTAAGATTCGGCGGTTCAAAGTTTTGCTTGGGTTAGTAACGTTATCACTGGTTGAGTAAAATGAGCATGGGTTGATGTTACGCGTTTAGCGCGGGCGATAACGTTAGCACAGGCTGAGTAACGTTCGCCGGCTGAGTAGCGGTTAGCAGGGACTTAGTAACTGTTAGCGAAATCAAGTAATGTGAAGCGACAGGCAACATAGTGGCTACTGTATTGTAAGTTTTTTTTTGTAGAAACAAGAAACTTCGGAACAGCCGAACCGGCTTCCCTCTGTTGAGCATATGTTGTTTCGGGTGTATCTCTCTCCGTTCTTTCTTCTTCATCCTCTAACTCTTTTCTGTCTCTGTTCTTGGAATGTGCAAGTATCAAACCAGAGCCTTTTACTCAACTTTACAGACTGTATATGCTAACATAAGAAGGTGTACATTGTAAATGTGAAATTATTATTTTGAAATGTATTTCACATTGTAGTTTCTTGTTGCCGGACTATTTTTTATTTCCATGCCCCCAACAAGACCTACTCTATCCCCCAACCCCACAGCCTGGCGTCCGCCCTCCAAAGTCTCCTGGCCTGTGGGCACCCATTCCCAAGTCCCATCAGTCCAACATTTGTTTGAGCTTCTCAGCTTGTTATCTGTTCGGCTTCAATGTTAACTCCTGATCCCTTTTTCCAATTGTGTGTCTGGGAGATTCCTTGGCCTCAGCATGTTGCTTTTCCTTCCTGCTACCTCAACAGTGCAGAAAAGATCCCCCGCCCGCGGCATCTTGTTCTCGTTACCCCATTAGTGAGGTCCTTCTGCCTGAAACTTTTATGTTCACTATATGGCGGTCCAGATATTTCTTCCTGCTACTCATAGGGATTTTAGGATGAGTACTTCCATGATTGACATGTATTATAGTAAAATATGTTAGTGTTTAGATGAATATCATGTTCTACTTCAAATTACATTTTTGGTTGGCCAACTAAGAAGCGTCATTTTACAAACACATAGTAAAACCCATAAGTTATCTTGATCCGTTTGCGTTCACCACTCCCCTATTTTGAAACTGCACATTGCTCTTCATATATACTTCTGTGGTCTTGTCCGTTATCGCTTAGCGTCAGGACCTTGGAAGCGACAGAAAAGTGTGTTTAGTGTTGGCAGGTATTTTTTTGTATGAGTCTGGCATGGATGTGGAAGGATTAGGGAGGCTGCATAGCCACTTGTGTATCTTTTTTTGGTGTTGTCGATTGAGAAGAGGCAATCAGCCAATCTATACAGCATCACCGGAAAAGTGTGTGCGCCTGTTTAGGAACCAGCTATGCCCTCTGACGCCCCATGGGTTCTGACAGGATCAGACAAAGGCAAACCAATGGTACCCCAAGGGATTCCGAATAAGCTTGTTTCACAAGCAAAACACCCAGCCTTCTCTCACTGTGCCACTGTTTGGGCAAGGGGCTGGTAGGACAGACATTGTTGGGTCGGAGTTCAGTTGTTATGAGCTGTACACGGCAACACGACTTCCTGTTTTCAGTGGCCATTGTACTGTGACATCACACAGACATACCACCTCTGACAAAAATTGTCATGAACAACAATCATAATCCTCTATTTTCACTTCACAAAGCTTTTCCATTCTGGCAGCCTATGCAAGTGTGCCCCTCCCAATACCTTTGTTGTTACAAAGTCCTGCAACCACTATACCAGGGTCCTTCAACGGGGTTTTCCAGCCAGTACTGTCCCAAACCTGAGTGGCGAGATCAGCGGGGACCCCCTAATTATATATATTGGTATAAAATTTGTTTTATATCCAACCTGTCCTATTGTGCCATTGTAAATGTACCTTGTTATTTTCATTCAAATCTTAAGAATACCAAATAATACACAGGTTCAATATACTGTAGTTTTATTTTAAACTGGTGCGGTCCACCATGAGTAGGGTGTCCATTCCATCTGCCATTTATAAACTATACCATCACATCCCCGATATCCTGCCAAATCAACAATTGTCTGTCGGTTTTGGCATGTAATCAATGGCATAAAAAGCTAATTTAAAAATGAACATTTTTAAAACATAATGTGAAAAGGAAAATATTGTGCTTTGTTAGTTCCACTGTCAATGCATAACATACCTGTTATATTGCATACAATACGAACTAAAGTACATAACTGAAGATTCATGTTTTATTTTAAACATACATGTTTGGACAGGTGTTTTGTGAATGAACGGTGCCCAGCTGAAGAGCTCCGTGTGTTGCTGAATGTGTGCATGATGACGAAGACATCTTTGCCTCCATTTTCTGTTTGACTGACAGCGTGGTTGAATCATGTTAATGTGTATTTAGACATTTTCAATTAGTGGAAAAATTGCAGGGGGGGATGGGAAACAAAAAAAGCTTCATAAACACCAAACTTTTGCGACCCCATGCAGTACCATCCGCGTAACCACCCTAGGGGTCGCGGAACCCCCTGTTGAGACCCCTGAAACTAACATAATTATGCCTGTATGCTTTAAAGCTATATGTACTTCTATATTTTCATACAGTGGATCACCTCAGTTTTTGTTGTTGTGAAGGGACTCGTAAGTATAAACCCCCCATAATGATCGCCCAACCTGCAGTGTCCCTCAGCTCTACAGAGTCGTTGTATCACTGTTCGCTAAATGTTTAGCTGTGCGGCCGTCACACTTGATATTTTGGTGCACACCTCTCAACAACTCTATAGCACAGTTTAGTGGCTGCGGCAGTCAGCTGTTTTCAGTGCAAAGTTTGAAACTAGCTAGTAAACATGAGTGACAATCTGAAAACAATGTTTCCTCAGTTTTGGTTAAAAAAGATGAATATGGGTCTATGTGTCATTGGGTTATAATTGTGAAAACAGCTCATTTGTGCGGAAACACGTCACTTTTCACAATGGACAGCAGTGCCACGTCAGACTTGACCTACTCTTCTCAGGACCCACCTCATAGTAGCTTAATAACACACAAAAAGCCAATTCTAGGGTTTGAGCCATCAACTCCACTGGTGAAAACTGTAAGCCACCCCCTCCTGACTGCGATAAGTACTGCCCATTGTGGCTTGTTTTGCACACAGATCAAATCAGGTCTTTTCTGGATAGTAAATTACATAGATCAGTTTTTTTATTTTTTTAATCTTCTTATGTGTGCACACAATACACTTTATCAAAATGCACCCATGTGACACACGGTGACGAAAGAAGAATCTGATACTAAAAGCCCCCTGCCTTGTAGTTGTGTCAGTAACATCCAATGAGTTCCCATGGGGGTCTGCTGGGAGATTAGACAGCAGCCTCTCGGTTCTTCGAAAGGATGATAGCAGCATCAGTACAGGTAATGAATGAAACGAATACATGTAGTGTGTGAGAACAAAGTTTTCAGCCTCTTTACTCCCTCCGACCCTGTTGCTGTTTGAAGCTGTCAACCTTCCTGACGGCATCCAACGCCCTCAATGTGAATTTACCTCACTCAACAACACACGTATTAGACTGCAAAGTTCAACTGGTGACATTCAATCCTGTGAAATCTTCCCTCCTTCCGACTTGACTCAGCGAGTACTGATAGCATGCTAAAAACATATGCAACAAACCTTGTATGCACACACTGGATATACATGGGTGCTCCGTACCGAAACACACCTTACCAGTTCAATACCGACACACCCGTCTCTTCAAAAATAAGCAGCTTTCATGCCGCTTCTTATGCAAAATGGCTGTTTTGGTCTGATATTCAGATTAGTGTGCTCTAAATGTGCTATGCTGGCCATCACAGCATATCCTGGGGATCAATTCTCTGTTTTCAGAAAGAGCAGCCACCATAGGCAGGCAGACACTTGTGAGACAAAATCAATCACTGTTATTAATGAGAGACCTTTTACCTCATTTAAAAGAGGTAAATATACCCTGTGAATGCAAGCCATTGGGCGCTTCATAGAATCCCAGTATCAAAAGAGGATTCAGTGATTAGTCCTGACATCAGGAAAGCCCTGAAATAACAAACACTCAACAGGGAATAACCACACATCAACAATTGTACTGATTCTGTTCTGGTTGACACATATCCCTATAGTTGCTGCTAAATAGTAGACATTGTTTTTTAAATTGAGCATATTATAGTATTTAGCAAACAAACTAGCACTTTAAAATCATAATTTGCAATCCCGTTTTATTTTATCATGAAGTAATGTTCTTAGCAGGCCACTCTATGAGGTCGATGGTATACTTTACATCATGAAATGCTGGTGGATGATATGTTTAATTGTTCATATGGAACCTCGTAAGATAACCTGTCTTAAGGCAAATAAGAGAATATTGCAATGTAATATTGGTTACTTTTTGAGACCAGGTAACGCTCAAATAAGGTAATGTAGTCATTAAGTGTCTTCCAACCACAACCAACCAGCAGAGTGTTCATTACTGTTAGTCTGTGGGTAAGGCATGGTATGAGTCTCCTTGGGCACTTACTCCAGGAACGTCACTGCCTAGACCCAGAAAGAAAGTAAAATTAGAACTAGTTAATCTTACTTATTGCTTTTACATTTGTGTGTCAGCTATAAATATTATGAGCTTTTTCCACCTGACTTCACGCTAAGTTGACCACTTCCTAACCCGCCAGGATGAGAACGGTATTGTATCCAGTAATGTCTCCCATTTTTTTTGGGATCAATTAACTAACATTCTATCTACTTATCTATCTATCTATTATTATCTAGCTCCTATATCTATCTTCTATCTATCTATCTATGCTATCTTCTCACTACTCGACAAGAAAGCGAATAATTTGCCCAAAAATGGGAACTATTCCTGGATTTTATGCACACTGAACAAGCGGCTCTTCTTTCTTGGTTTTTTTTGCTGGTATACCTTACGTTTGAATACTCTTAGTCTCATAGACGCCAGCAAAAGCACTTCTTCAGATTATAGCCCACGACTTTGCAATATTGGATTCCGTTTGTATTTTTAATTTGTCCATGAAGTACACTATAGCCTGAACCCACATGACCTCACAACCCACAAACACCTCTTTTTTTAAACACAAGCAGCACACCACATGACACACAACACACACACCACACCACACACACACACCAACACACACCACACCGTTGTACTCTAACCTGTTGTTCCTGTTTTCTGAGCCGACTGTCCAGGTTCCATGGACAGTAGCCGCAACGCCCAAAATGTGACATTGATAGGACTCATGCACACGTTGACTGCATCTGGTATTTCTGTTATTACCCAGACCCCCCCGTGACTAGTGCCGGCGACAGTCCAAATTCAGTATCTTTCGTGTCTATGTATTTCCATAAAAACACCGTTATCGTAGAAAAATTTGTCTCTCAGTGAAATTGAAAATATAGGGCAACCATGGCAAAACGATAAATAAATCGCAGCAGAATACAATAAAAGAGAAAAAGATCATTTTCCGGAAGTCATGAGTTTGCCCATAATGACTGTTGAGCAGTAGATATAAGGTGCCACAACACTCTGCAAAAAAAAAACAGAAGGTGAACAGTGTAGCGACGGACAAGGTGTGAAACTGTGCTCTGTTCCGGAACCCTCAACCTCATCTATTCTGATCAGTTGCTCACCCGCACAAACAGTTAGCATGAAAAACAGCAAAGATCGATTAGGGTTGTCATATTTGTATTCTCTAAGCCTACCGCAAGTCTGCCGTTTGCAGGGGCAAAAAATCACTTTAGCTAGCCTGTACAATAGTTTTTCCTCCCTGCGGAGTGGCTAGATGATAGCAAATAGCTTGAAGACACATGCTCTGTGAGTAATGTGCCTAATGTAAGAGCCACTATATCATGTTTCACAGAACACAAAGGTAGTATTGAAACTTTGGTACTTGCAAAGATCACTTCCACTTATTTTTTAATAAGCTATTGATGTTAATGTTGACTTTCAGCCCTTCTGGTGGACTTAACTGAATAACTACAAATATAAAACAAATATAGTTGGAATTCACTCTTATGGGTGCAGTTTCCTACCTAGCTGTCAAAAGTGAATGCAGACACATACGTGCAACTCAGGCCGTGGTGAACCTTTCACAGACTACTGTAGAAGTTTATTTAACTAGCCCACACAACCACATGCGACCAATCACATCTGTAAACCCTTCTAGCCCAAGCACATGGCGTCTTAACATGAGAGGCATCCTATCACAGTGTGGTAAATAAAACCGTCATGTTTGTTAATCATCTGGTGGTAACAAAGAACTAGATGGTAAATAAAAGCTGGTAATGATGATGGTTTTCACTGTTTTGTTATATTTGCCCCAATAGGGTCCTGTTTAAATTGAAAGCAATTGAATTTGTCAGTCCATGAACAACTAAGTCAACTGAGTTATTGCCATTAAAAAGGAAGAGTGGTATTAACGCCAAAAAGATTTCTGTGAAGGAGGGAGTCGGATTTAAATGGGTCTAGGAATTTAGATGATCAGGTTCTGTGAACTTGGAGGACCCAGATCATATGCGTGTACTTTTTCTTCTTTTAGTTAAGGGGCTTTTGCTCTACCTTGTTTTCAACTTTAAGAACTACACTGAAACTGCTACCATTGGTTTGATATGCATTTTACAGCATGGTCCTCATTTAAACAACATGGGTCATTTCAACTCGTTTTTTTATCTGTGATCCATGTATACGAGTAAAAGCTGCACTAATCAATGTTTTCAATAATTAATAATTGATAGAAAGGACATGTATAAATGACTATTGCCACTGTTTCTACTGCATGGTACTGCTCTGCTCTACTCTGCTCTACAAATCTTTGGAGAGTATATTAATGACATGCACAAGGAATTCACCACAATCCAAATAATACTCTTTCTGTCTCTGTTCCTTCATGATCAAGAGCCCCAAAATGTGTCTCTTGCAGTATTAGTAATAATATTTATGCTAACGCTGGTACAACAGAGGCCCACTCATGGATGTCCACAGCGGTCAGAGGTTAAACTGGCTTGATCCAAAGAGTACACACGCCTTAGCCTGTGTCCATCATTAGTTCACAGCACAGGAAGAACCAATCAACAGAGTCCTTTAAAAGTGGGGCTTTATTTGAGGGGTCAAATTAGTTAAAGGGCACAGTGATAAATGTTGAACGACAGATCAGCCAGCCACACAATACCCTTCCTCCAGTTTATTCTGAGAAAAATAAAATGCTAAAATGTGTTATTAGGCCATTTCTATTCTCAGAGATTAACTTTTTTTTGCCTCATAAAAGTTCAGGATGTTGCCACAAAAACACGCTTTGTAGCAGCAGAGATGCTCCACTCCGTGTTGCAAGATTTGTAATTATTTGGGCATTATGGAGAATAAAATACAACTACTAAGACACTCTATTCCCGGGTATGCTGAGACTGTGCCACGGTAAATCCAGTATAACCTCTTGTTTTTTCTTTCCCAGAGCGCCACCACAAGTTATGTTAGAATTTACGTTAAAGTCACACATAGTGGACCTCGGACCAACGTGGGTCACGCCGTAGTGATGGTCTACATTTCTCCGTATACGTTTATTATTCCAGGTAGCAGGGAGGAGTACGCACTTTGGGTTCATTGGACTACCCAATCAATTCAACTCAAAGGCAATCAAGGAGGAAAGTGAACAGCGATCGAGACAGAGAAAACACAGGAACGGCATAACATCGCAGAGACCCTCTAGAAACCACAATACAGCAGGAGACCAATCCACCCCTCTAATACGTGAAAGAGAGAGAGGGTGAACCAAATAATAAAGTATTGTCAAAAAGTAAAAGAACTAGGCTAATTGTAAAACAACTGAACAGATACCCAGCAGAGAGCCGTCGGACCTCGGAGACTTCTTGGCACATCAGTACACCGGCATGCCCTGGCTTCGCCGACAAAGACATGCCAAAGCTAATTAGATCGGTTTAGGTTTTCCCTGGCTGCCTGAACCTCTCCACCTCTATTATAAATCTGTTGGGAAAGGAGCATTGTGACTGGAAAGTTATAGCCCGTTCTTGAATGCCATCTGGGTTGTACACCTGACCGTTATCACAAAGTAGTCCATATAAAAAGGTTTGACATTTTTTTTTCTTTTGTCGCTCCACTTTACGTTTAATATGGAAAACCTCTGAATGAATGAATGAAAATAAGCTGCCAATTTATCTGAAATGATCTCATGAAATGCATTCACAGAAGCAGTTTTTCATTAATGGCTTTGTTTATTTTCCAGGGATCTCTGATGCTTCCTATCCTACATACAATCATTGCCCCTCTGAAAAAGATCCCCAAGGCTGAAGATGTTTATTTGGAGGTATTTGACATTATCAGGATCCCACAATCAAGTACATTAAACATATATGCGGATGTATACCAACCGCTTTCCTACTCATTGCCATTTTGTCAAACCCCCCCCCCCGTAACATTGGCAATGTTCTTCTCTCTGTGTCTCTCCTTCCGCCTGTAGGGCAGATCCAGAGGAGGCTTATTCAGAAGAAAACAACAGATATTTTAAACACAGCTCACTGTCCTGGTCGTAGTTGCCCAAACCTTTTGGATGTTTCAGGGAGGAGGATTAGATGTCAGGTGAGTTCTGAGAAACAACAATAGGACGGATGACACATGCTTGAAAAACGTTAGAACAGGTCTAAAAATACTCCCTATGAACTTGTACTGCTGAAAGATAACAGCATGTTAGGTTCACAGTGAATTTAAAATCTCATTTGCGAACTTGGCAACCAGTGATGTTAGATTTTATTTTCTTTTTTGGGAATGACCTCTAGTACAGAGCTTGAATGGCAAGCCTCTACTTACTACTACTCTCTTTCTCTCTACTCGTAAGTCCTCTTTTTTTTTGTTCCTTGCTTGGGTTGACCCAAACAGTGTACAGTAGAAACTTATTTCTTTGGTGAAAAATAAGTTTATCGGGCAAACCGCTCTTTTAAAATTGGACACGAAATGACTTGTCCGCACACATCTCCAATTTCACAGACGAACAAAGCATGACATAAACACTACGTGCATGTCATAACATATGATACCTACAAAGATTTAAACACGAAATGCAATTGGACAGAGTTTTCCTGCTTGCAAAAGCTTGTTAGTCATACATTGCATAAACAATGATTACCACAATACCTGTTCCCTTTCAGAATGATATAAAGCACATTTGCTGTGTTGGGTGCGGTTTATTGTGGTTTATTCAAAGGTTCAGCTCGGGATGATAGTATTACCTGTGTACCCACCTGTTATATGATTCTATAGCAAAATACTTTGCAGTACTTTTGTGCCAAGCGTTTCTAATATGTGTGCATCAGGCCCCGAGAAGTATCCATTTGGAGAGTAGTGTGCACGTGTGTTGTGTTTTGTGCGTGTGCACTGTCTGGTCTCTTGGTAGACTTGGACAGACTCAGCTAGTGGTCCCTTGTCTCATGAATGCGATCTGTTGCAGGGGTGAGCGCTGCAATTCTCATGTTGGGGTGCTGGCTATTTTTCACATATGTTGTTTGTGCACTGTTGTGTGTGTACTTTTTGTTTAACTGCTTTTAGACTAGATCCCATTGTGTGCTCTGATGATTCCATAACCATCCACTCGTTGGCCTTCCACCAAACACATACTCTGGTTTTAATAACTTCAACCACCAACCAGTTTCTTCTCTAAACTGCCGGCATTTTTCTACATGAGTGTGTGTCCTGAGATGTGTTTTTATAGTGTAGCAGGCCCAGGTCTTGAAAGAAAAATGTACAGCACCTGAGAAGGAGCCTGGATATTAACGTAAAGCAATCTGGCATTTAAAGAAATTGAAAAAGCAGCCAAGGTAATTTAAGCCTGGAAGCTTTCTGAGATGTTGGCGAGGGTGGGGAATATTTAATACAATCCTCTTCCCGCTTGTGAGCCCCATCGCAATGCTTTATCTGCTTTTATTTGCCTCATCTCTATCTCTTTGTGTCCATTTTCTCCTCCCTCCCTTCTGGCTCCTTTCATCTCTCCCTCTTATTCTAGTTTACCTCAGTAGAAGTTTGTATTTTTCATGTGTCTGTGTGGAGACTGCCACTCTGGCGCTAATGTGTGGAGCATCTGACAAAATAGAGCCGTGGTGTGTCAAAGGCCTGTGATGTATGAAGCAGTGGAGTACAAACTCTCAGAGAAAAAGAACTAGTTTGGCCCTTGACAGTGACCAAACTCAACACAACACTGTCACTTTAGTCGCTGCATGAAGCAAGAGGAAGGATTCTAATAAGTTAATAAACAGGCAGCATGCTTGTTGTGATGTAGAAGTACTGATCCTTCCTTAAATTATTATGGAGCAAGATGTTGAATCCCTGCCACGTCCTTGCTGCAACCTCAAGCAGTACATTAATATATATTTTTCTTCTTCCGACAATAAAAGTATCATATACCACCATTATTCTGATTATTAACATCAACCAATTAAAAGCAGTGTTCCATAACAAGTCAGAACATGTTACCAAATACTAACTTTTAAAGGAGGAAATGCACATTTAACGAAATGTCTTTTTAAATATAAGACTTATCTGCCAAATACACTTTTCAATAAATCTGAACATTTCCACTGCATATTTCAAGCACATGCGCAACAGAGGTGCTCATAGAACACTGTGTAGTGCAGGTGCCCCCAAAACCTTTTTGGCTCTTGAGCCATAAAAATGAACACATATCCCCTGTGACCCTTATCATTAGTTCTATATGTTCCTATGGATAATGAACAGAATATGACTTTTTTCTTTTTTTTTTCAATTGGAAAGGTTAATGATCGGGTTATTCACAAGAAGGGAAACAAATTATAGATGAATACCTAAAAAATTATGAGCTTTGTGTAGCTTATTATAATCAACCCAACCCTGAATTTAAGACCTATGAATAACTTAAAGTACTGTATGTAACAAAGTGTAGTTTGAAATAAATTATATCCATGGCATTGGCATTATAACATTTGCAATCATTGATGTATTATAACTGTGCACAAAAATATACTAAAGACTACAGCAATTATTATATAGTGATTGTGAAACTAAATGTTGTCTTTCCACACATACTTAATCTGTAATATGTACCTAGATGTACTATACAATTAGCATTGGTTGTTTGTTGTGTCAGCGGTGTTTTGCACCCTTTAACTAATCACATATCTCATACATGTATACTGTACATGCTATCCATTTGTACTTGAGGTACAGACTAGAGACCTATATGTACTGATTCTCATGTTTATTGAGGAAGAAGCATTTTAAATTAATAATAAATACATTAGGGCCTACAAATGAGCTGGGTTAGGTTCTTCTGACCAATGGCAACAGCCGACTGTAAGCACTCTAAACTGTGCAAAACCAAGTCCTTGCAAGCTTATTAGTTGACAAGGTCCAACTGTGAGGACTGAGATCTGTTTGTAACAGATAAAGATAGAAACAGTGAAGTGGATGGCAGTAGCACTGAAGTGGTGTTAGCTTTTCCTATTGACTTTATCAAGATGACCCATTCTGTTTAAAGAGCCCTCGTGTTTTATGCTCAAAAACAGATTCGGGGAATTCCTGCAAAAAATTGAAAGTTATATGTATAAATCACTTCTACAAAAACAGACTAAGTTGTCATTTAGGCTACACTTACTCTAATGCAATCTCATACAACCGCTCTGCAATAAATCCTACTTTCCTAAAGTCTACACTCGTTAATATAAATGGGTCGACAAAATATTAACCACTTAAAATGATAACTTAATACAACTTCAACCCCAAAATATCAAGTTTAATCAACACGCTTTAAACCGAAATTGAGCATTATAAACATAATTAAGGTATACTTATTGCAGGATTGTGTTAAAACTTTTTTGTATTTAACAAGATGTACTAATACGTTGGCGTCGTGCTATGTGTGTGGCACCTTTTGTATGTCTTTTTTGTATTATGACATCAAGACAGATGCAGTTTTGCTTGGGGCAGGAAGTGCAGCCCGGTGAGTAAAGTGACAGACAGGGTCATGTAAAGCAAGCATTGAGCAAGCTGGGCAAAAAACCTAACATGACTAAGAAGGTGAGGCAGAGATTGGTCGGGCAACAGTGCACACATACTGTATAATTGGACACTCAAACCCTCACAACCACACACACTGCTTGTATTCGGACATAACATCCACACACATCCAGGTGCACCTGACACATGGTGATAAGGGCATGCAGGCATACTAATACACAGAGCCTACTGTGAGAATAGGGTAAGCCTGGCAATGGAGTACATCACTCACACCTAGAGAGCTAGCGATAGCAGTGGGAGAAGATCTATGGTTCTCAAGGGAGGGCCTGTGCTCTGGCCTCTTGGTGCCGGAGCACATTACCGCAGCCTACTCTCAATAAGCCATGAAGAGCTGATTAAAGCAGAGAATATTGAGAGAAAAAAAAACTCAGATGGATGTCTGAAGTGAGAGAGTTAAACTACATGATGATTGTGAGATTGCCAGGAAATAAACTTACCCCCTTCTTTGGCATTGCTCCACTTATCTGAACCAGGAATTGAAATGAAGCGAAGAGTCTGATGGGACGAATAGGTGTGCGTCCCAGTTTATTTGACAGCGCCTTGGCTGGAGTCACCGGCTTTTAAACTCCCTTTTCTCTTTAGATCCGTCTTTTTCACAAATGGATACCATCACTCAGCGACCGACCCGTTGAATAGAGAATAACGGTAGATCAGAGTAATAGATCTGAGGAGAGAAGAAGATGAAAGGATTAAAGGGAAAGTGTTAGATCTATTCGTATGGAAAGGTGCTGTCATTACACGACGCCCCTGTTGAAAATATCAGTGTGAAGAAGCTTTTACACCGCAGGCTGTACAGTCTGACTTTGATTGAAGGTATGAGCTAACACACTTTATCAAGCATTCCGTACATGAGACCATTTGTGCATCTCATACTCCCCAAAGTTATGCTCATATGTAAATGTTTATTGTTCCAGCCGTGGGATGATCTTTTAATAGTCAGCATCAGCGGACACTAGTCTGATGACACTAGCAGGTGCCTCTACGATGGTAATCTCAGTCTGTTCATCAGGCCTCCACTTTGGTCTGACTAATATATCAACTATGGATGGCCTACTGTATAAACAATCTCATCACAATGTTTGTGGTTTGTAATGTATCCTTTCATTTACGGCATGACCTGAGTAGTTTACTCTGAAGCAGTGGCAAGCACTCAGGGAACAATGTGACACAAAGAAGGGTCATTTTTATATGTTTCTAAAGTTTAATGAGACACACAAGGATATACACATTTTCTATCAATCGCTAAATTCCCTTAGATGAAGTGAGAGTAGTAAGATAAGAACAAGCCCAGGATGTTTGTTTAACGGTTTTCTCACACAGATAATCTTCAGGAGAAAATCAGTGTTACATTTATAATACAAACTGAAACAGATGAGTGAAGCTTTGTTCAAGTTTTCACAGAATGTAACATTCACCTTAATTACCATTATGTATGCACATTCATGGTACACTGAGGATGAAACTCCAGACTTTGGTGATCCCCTGACTTTAAATGTAGAGCCAGCCAATAGCATATGTGTTTTTTTTTTGTTGAAATATCTTCTAACTTTAGTTGGATTACCATATCTGGTGCATATCCTGTCTTTTTTGATCCCCTTACTCCAGCTGGTCATTTGTCAATATTCTATAAATATCTCATCATCTGCAGGATGGATGGAAAAAACATTCTGTACAGCATTCATGGTTTCCAGACGATGAATCACATGACTCTCACCACCTCACTTTTCTCTAGCGCCACCATGAGGTGATCAGTGCAACAAAGAGTTTTGTTTTTCACAGTTACAAACCACCTCCATGCAATATATACCCAAAGACCCAATAAAGGGGGCCAATAAGGAAAGTATAATGGTTGCATACCTGTTTGTGCCTTTGTCACTCACTTCACTTTTTTTGATTTTTAAGCCTGTCTTACTGTCCTCTGTTGTCAGTTATGTTAGCAAAAATGACTTTTGTTGTCACAATTTTATGGCCTCAGCCACATACATCCTGCTCTAATCCCTCCTAGTGCTGTATAACTATGTGTGTGGGTGGAATTGAGCTAGGCAAGGGGTTATTAGGTTATATCGTTGTGTGTAGATTTTTCTTTAGTATTTCTATTACTCATCTGCATGATTGTGTCTGTGTGCTGCATCGCTGCATTCTGCTGCTACACCAAGTATCTTCTTGTAGGACTGAAATACTACATGTTCCTTTGACGCTTTTATGCGTAATAATGAATATGTCATGTTCTCAATATTTCTGCCCTGCTCCTCTATTCTTTGAACATGGGAATTTCCTAGTTCTTATGTAGATTAGGTGAACTGGTGGGTGGTTTAGCAGTGTTTTGCCATGAGAACAAGCTAGCATGCTAGCCGAGCAGTGCTACGGTTAGCCACCTCGTCTCGGCTAGTGACGTAGAAAGCCGAAAGGGAAACTTTTACTGCTAAACATCAGCATTTTAGTGTGCTGAGGTTAGCATTTAGCTCAAGTACAGCCTCACAGTGTTATAGTGTGTAGATTCAGTAAGCTATTTGGGCAGCAGAAACGCCTGCCAGTACAAAATATAAACATGCATCACCCGTTTTTTTCTTCAATATTTGTATCGTATGACTTTGTAGAGAGGAATGTTACTGTTGATCTGGGTACAGAGGTTTGGAGAGATTTAGAGAGCCTTTTTTCATCTTAAACATAGTTTCATCCACACACGAACTTTGCATTATAAGGAGAGAAGAAAACAATTTGTGGTGTTGGGGGATTAGTGTCTGTGTCCAAGGCCCAGTGGCTAAATCTTTCTGCAGATAGAACACTTTATCTTAAAAAGTTCAAAATATCAAAAAAGTGACATGATGACTTGACTTGACTGATTGAATCAATGCTACAACCTTACAGTACTGTATTCTCAGGATTATTAGCGGTCATGCTTGCTGAGACCATACTGTGGGCAATTTGCTGTTTTACTCATTAAAATTTAGCTCCAAACTAACTCATTGTTTTAGTGCACAAACACACATAAATTTCCTTGTGTGTGAGTGTGACACATACTCTCAATTCGTGCCATAAACCATATTTAATTTGCAGGGCAAACGTGACGTTGTCATGGAGCAGCATTGGGCCCCGGAGACGACAGCAGTCCTATAGAAACATCATTCTCCATCCCCGTGTGTCAAGGTATGGCCTTTGTAAGCCAGTTGGCGAATGGAGTAATTGCTTGCTTTGATTTCTCTCAGTGAAGATAAAGTGGCTCAAAAGCTGCTTAATTTACCTGCACAAACACCTGTGTGTTAGCAGTTATGATTCATAATAATAATAATAATAATAATAATACATTTTATTTAAAGCGCTTTCAGATTTTTTGCTTAGAACTGATATTGACAATTTTCTGCCACATTTTTTTGACCATGACAAAACCGGTACCAAACCAAGGTTTTATAGTTTTTGCATTTTTCATTATTTTTATTTTTTTTGGCTTTTTGTTTTCAAATTCATTCAATTAGTTTAATTATTTTTAAAGTGTGTTTGCTAGTTTGGTTTATTTTTTTTATTTTTTTGAAAAGGCTTAGTTTTAGTTTGATTTATATTAGTTTATTATTAGTTATAGTCTTTTTTGTAATATGGGTTTTGTCGGGAGATTCCAAAAGGTCCGAAAAATTATTGTGTGATAATAGCTCAACAAAAACATCATACAATTTGGAAATATGTATTCACATGTATTCACATACACCAGTACAAACAATGTACATATATGATGGATGAGCCCAGATATGTAACACAGTCAACACAAGACCCCAGTAAGTGCAGCATGCTTTTCACAAGACGCCGCGTAAGTGCGAATGTGTTTGACATGTTCCAGGAGAAAAACCTAAATAGTCAACAGACTAAAGAAGACAGACAGGTCAACAGGTGTTTTGAACTATGGTCGAGGAAGTGGTACTTCTTGAAGTCGTTGACTCACACAGTTGTGGACTCCCAGTATCAATACACATGTTAACCCGTTCCCTCCCGCTTTTGGGGTCCTACGTATTTACTAACCAGCCAACGGTTTGCCGGTGGAAGCCTGCCTGTAGTGCTCTAGTCCTGCGTTGTCTCCGTCATGCTGCTGGCCCTACGTATCCATACATCCATGTCCGAATGTTACCGGGGTTAGCTTCTGTTTTGGGAGGGGCTTGGCGTGTGCTTTACCTTGTTAAGGTAAGCAAGTTTAGCCTCCTTGTGTTTGTTTCTCAAATGTAGCAACTTTCAAGTTGTGGGATGTTACCCTGTCAAACTGTCCACGTATTTACCTCCTTACACTGCAAGGCACTTGCTTTTAGCTGACAGAGTCATAATCAAAAAGACTCTGCCGTGAGAACCAAACCAACCAGGGTTGCTGAGGTTAAGGACATGCAGTAGGCCTGCTGGAGATTTCAGTGAGCGAGCAAGGGTGTAAACTTCCAGAGGTCATGAGGTGTGAGTGTAGGCGCTTTTATGCCAGGAGCAGGACTTTAAAACGTATTCTGTAGGCAACTGGAAGCCAGTGCATTTGCATAAGCAATGTTGTTACATGGCCATGGATTTGGAGCATGTTATAATCCTCACTCAGAATTCTAGAAGAGTTGGAGCCGGTGGAGTAGTTTATTAGGGATTCCAGACACATGGAATTACAGTATCAAGGTGGATGTCATATATGCATTGACAATGACTTCTGCACTCTGCTGTGCAATTTTCCTTAGATGGAAAAAGGCATACTGAGACATACTGTTTATATGTGCACTAAATGAGTGTGACACCAGGCCCTTACCTGGTTGGAGCAAGGGATGGTCCTGCTAGCTACATAAAGTGAAGGGTTCATCTTAGACAGCTGATTTGGAGCCAACCAGTAGCAGCTCAGTCTTACTGTTATTTGGCTTCAGGTAGTTTTGTGTGATCCACAATTTTATGTCATGGAGGCAGGCAGTGATCACGCTGGCAGAAGCTGGCAGTGGATTTGGAAGGCAAGTAAGGCAAGGCAGATTTATTTGTATTCACATTTCAGCAACAGGGCAATTCAAAGTGCTTCACACAAAATCAGTTAAACAAATAAAACAGAAGTTCCTCAAAAAAAAAAAAAAAAATGAGACGTTGCTTTTCGTCTCCTTGGACTCTTCTTCACACTAATTAAGCCAATATACGTTGCCTTTGCGTCTACTTAACGACCGTCTTTCACGATTTCGATCTTTCGACACACATTCATACTTTTTTCTTAAAGTGCTAGTAGTTAAGTGCAAGTAGAAAAGTAGAGCTGTGTTCGTCACATAGCTGAAATTTGACACCATTTGGCCTGAGGAAGGGCACAGTGAAAGGAGGCTATTATGAACAAAAGAGGGCCCAACACAGACCCCCTCTTGTCACAGCACTACTGTCAGACTTGCATTGCAGCATTTCTACGTATTGTGTCCTTCCAGAGAGATAGGAGGTGAACACTGGTGAACACTGCCCCACACTCCGATATTGGCTACACGTTCCAGGAGAAGATGGTGAGGATGGCGTCAAAGGCTAAATTGAGATCAAGGAAATCAATAGAACAAGTCCATCATCAGCTGCACAGAGGAGGTCATTAATAACTAATCATGGCCGTTTAGTACTGTGCATAGGACAAAATCCAGACTGAATGGCTCGAAGAGATCATTGTCCTTCAGGTAACCTGGAGTTGAGTTACCACTATCTTCTCAAATTTTGAAGAAAAAAGGCAAGTTTGGAAATAGGCATGTAGTTGTTGAGGTTGCAGTATCCAATCCAGGTTTTTTCAGCGTTTGTCTGACAATAGCAGTTTAAAAAAATTGTGGTACAGTGCTAGAGAGAGAGAGGTGTTAAGTATTAAGGTACCATCGAAGCATATATGGCAGGCAGCTCTTAACCAGCTTGTGGAAGAAGGTCCAGTTACAGTGGAGGAATTACACTTTTGATGAGGCCACAGATGGTACTTTCAGCAGGGAGGCTGAATTCACAGAGTTCATTGTTGTAGGTGATTCCTGAGTGCTCAGTGAGCATGGTTGTTTAGCTGACTAATTGAATATTCTAATTGCTGGTGGATTGCCGCTCGATTTGGTATGGAAAAGTTCAGAAAGACTGAGCAGCGTTCTCGAAAGTCCCTGATGGGTGATGTCATCAGGTGACTTGAGGAGACTTAACAGTGGAAAAGAGAGCCCTGGTGTTTCCTTGTCCCTCACTGATATCTTTTCATAGTATGATGTTTTTTGAAACAATATGGCATTTTTTACAGATGCAGGTGTTCAGAGTGCATGTCTTCATGCCCAGTAAATCTTTTTGACAGCCGCTCCAGACGTCGGCCCAAGTTTCATATGTCAAAATCGAGGTGTAAACCAGGACGCACAATTACAGTTTGCGTCTTCATAGGAACAATTCTCAGTGCTGTAGACATGCAGTCATTGTAGTGGCCAACTAAATCCTTCAATTAAGTATTGAAGCAAGGGAGGGATAAATGCAATTAGAGAAGTAAGTCCCTTGTTCCATCTTTTTAATGTTGCGATATGAAATCACACCGCTGAATCTTGGACTTCATGAGTCCATTGTATATTAAAATCCCCCATCACTATGAAGAAGAGACCTTGAATTTAAAGAAGTAAGAATAGTGAAAGTTCGTGGAATAACAACATTTGATGGTTTAGTTGTTGTTTGAAGCCTGATCATGATCAGGCTTCAAATGACCGTGATCAACAGTCCAAAGACGGGGATTATTTTTCCATCCTTGCGAGCCATGTAGATGTGGTTGTGACGAGATCCTTTGTGGGCATACTTTGGTGCGTGAGAGAATTGTGTGTTGACACAAAAGCTCCGCAGGAGGTATAGTCCCCTCATTGCCGGTAAAGTTCACTTATTGAATTCGCCATCCTACTCCGAAAATGTAGCCTATGCATGAATTTGTCGCTGGTAAGTTCTAATGGGCTGTAGGCTACGGCGGTAAACTTAACTTGCATCACCACGACATCCGGTCATCAGAAATCATGCTTAACCTTGTATAAACAAAAATCCACCGGAGAGATGATAAAATGCGTAGCGATATAATATAAATATTTAACTTTGCTAATGAACTGAGTGTAAAAATCAAGTAAAATTGTCAATGTATTCTTGAAAATGGAGTAAATTACTGAAGAAACAAGCCAGACGTCCCTTTTACTCCCCTCTGTGAGTGCAGATTATAAATGAAAAAAAAAGGTTTGTACACTAATAGCTGCTGATTCCATAATTTTAGAGACGTCTCTTACTGAGACGTCAATTGCACTCATCACGATAAACAGAAATCAGCATTTTGTTTGTATTTCACTGATAAGAAAATGATGTGCTCCATTGTTGTAAAGTATGGCTGTATCTGCCTCCATTATACACTCTTATGAGATTTGTAATGGCATATTTCTGGTAAGTATGTGCTTGGTGATCAGAAGAGAGTTCTGTTTTCCACAGTACAACCACCTTATGCAATATATATCACAAGAGACCAAATAAGAGGGCACAATACAAAAAATACAATGGCTGCATAACAGTTTGTTTTAAAAATCTGCATTTACTTCACTTTTTTTTTAGATTTGATTAAAATCCTTTCTTTCTTTTCCATTTGTTGTCAGTCTGTTATGTTAACAAAATTTACTTCTGTTTTTTTGCACATACTGTAGAAAGATTTCTGGCATTGCTACCATGATAGCTGCACCTCTCCACAAGCCAAGTGTACCTCCAGAATAATACTTATGGGGTGGCAGTACTCAGTCCGTAGGGAGTTGGATTGGGAACCGGTCGCTGGTTCAAGTACCCGTACAGACCAAAGTACGGAGTGTGAATTGGTAGCTGAAGAGATGCCACTCAGATCCTTGGACTGCCAGGTGCTCTTGAGCAGGCACCAACCCCAACCCCCCAACTGCTCGGCGCTGGTCCAGCACTGGCAGCCCATTCACTCTGACATCTCTCCATTTGTGCTGATTAGGTCCTGAGCTGTGTTTGCGTATTTCAGCCTGTGTGTAGTGATTACTAACAAAAAACGAGTGTAAATTGTAATTTCCCCATGGGATCAATAAACAGTATAACTAATATTAATTAAACTTTTGGTGAATAATTATTAACAGTGACAAGAAAAACACAATAACTAAATGCTCTAAAAAATTTTGTAAAATAAATACATCTTATATAAATATGTTTTGTCTTAATTTCTTAATAATTACATTAAAATTGAATTGCAAAATTTAAATTCAAATGTATATTTTTTTATATCATGTAACAGGTTCAACAAGATCCTACTCCATCTCACAATTTATTTTCTTTCTTTAACTTTGCAGTTTTGGATTCATTTGATTAAATAACGTGTCAAACCGCAGAGCAGGGCGGTACGTTGGGCTCACAGCTGGCTCAACATGGAATATTATAGGTAGCATTTTAAATCGGTTTTGTCCAAAATAGGTGAATGTCCAATTCAATTTTAAAATATTTGATTAATTTTATTTACAGAATAAAACAAAAACAGATTGTGTAATATTAATATATTGTGTAGTATGTATAATGTTGTTATAAATGTGTCAAATTTATTAATTCAATTATTCGGATTTTAAGTCATAATTATGTTGTGGCACGCTGGACCTCCTTCATATGTACCTGCTTGTCCCCAGGGTGTGAACTTCCACACATGCGCCACACTTCAGGAGTAAGTGTCTTGTAACCTATTGGCGGATTAGGAGTAGGATAATGTCTGTTTGCCTGCTGCATTAATTAAAATGTTAAAGAAGTCAAACACCTCAAGGAGATTTTGGTATATACAAAACAATATATGATTAAATTGTCTTTGGTCTGAAAGTGGTATCAGTTTCTCACGGTTTATCACTGCTCACAGAGAGGAGATGTGTGTGGGCGCGGGGATTAATGTGCTCATTGTAGGAAGGATTCGGTTTATTACAGTTTGTCGCTGATGCAGGTAATCCAGCATGTTGGTAATAAATCTACAGCTGCCCTGATGGCTGTTTTTAATTGCTCTGACAGAACAGAGCAAATACAGTAGTCTTGTCCTAAGCTTGGTGCTGTGTGACAGTCCATTTCCAACATTTAGCTACAATTTCAATGTCTACTGCTGACAAACAATTGATGGATTAGTGCAGAAACGTTTTGGGCAGTTAGGTAATGAATGGGGTCAATTTATGGTCAGAGTTTTAGTTAAGAAAGAACTTGTATTGGGCTGGTTGTTAGTGAACAAGCTGCAGTGTTCATTAGTTTGACATTTTTATGTCTTGCCAAGATTTATTTAGTTGTCGGAGTTACAGATTACTGTGATAATGCTGTAGTTTATTGGCACATATAAACTGACCAATAGAAAAATACAATAAAACACATGTAGTTTTAAGAGTTTTTTATGAACCAAAAACTATTTTTAAGGGAAATACCCCTAAATGTGGACCTCAAAGGTCCAATGGCATGAAAATTTCCCTATCTGGTTTCTTAACATTAATGGTTCGCCCAGCCTGCCTATGTCCCCCAGGCTAGAAATGGCGATAGGTGTAACTGAGCCCTGGTATTCTGCTCTGCCTTTGAGAATTAAAACTCATAAGCTGATCTGGAATCTTGCCCCCTTAGGACATCATAAATAACACAACAATGAAATAACAATGACAATGAAACGGCACATACAAGGAAAGCTCATTGTGGAACTGGCTCTAGTGGCTGTAATTCTGCACCAAGGCTGATTTTGGGAAAGAGACTTCAGATATGGTATTGGGGACCACTAAGGGCTATATAAACATCCAAAGAGCACCATCATGGGAACTTTAATGCAAAATATCACTTTTATGATACATTCTTTATCATCTAAGAAAAATAAAACATTGACATTGACTGCAAAGAAATGCTAAGTCAATGAAATGAATGCAGTAATGGAGAAAGTGGTGCTGCAGCATGTCACATCTGGTAATGGCCTCATGGTGTAGTTTAACAGCAGATGATAACCGGGGTGAATGTGTAAAGGGGAGGGCAGATAGTTTATCAAGGGTTGAGGGAACAGCGGCGAAGATTCCGAGGTGGTGAGATCTGGGGACGAGGGAGCAGAAGTGTAAATGTACTACAGGGGCATGGAGGAGGAGGTGAGGAGCGTGTTGAATAACGCGGGATGGTGGTACGGTGGGACAGGAAAGAGTTTATCTAGCCGCTGAATGTCCTCCATTGTTGAGGCCCAGCTTGCTGCCTCCACACAGATGTGCTTCAGAGGACAGAGGGGGGCGCGGGGGGTGGGGGAGGAATTTGACAATCTGCAACGCTATCTCTCAATCTTCAACCGCAGCTCATACCAGCCGACACCCTCCTCTTCTTTCCTTCACTCTCTTGGAGTCTGTGAAGCCTTTGAAGTGTCACTCAATTGACGTAGTTAGAGGACAAAAGCAGTAGATAATGCAAAGTAGAACTGAAGCTGCAGAGAGGTTAGTATTTATCTGTATTTTAAGACAGCTACTATATCTTATGTTAGTTATCCTTTTAGAAAGGTTTATAAGTTGTAAATATCTTTAATGTAAAATCATTGGTTACTGCTGTCATATCTCAGATTTTGGGACCTTTCATTAGAGCATAAATACACCATAAGACTTTCAAGAACTGCATCACTAGGGTTGGGTACAGACACGGTGTGCCAATAGAGCTCGGTTCTGACATAACGGTAGTGACAAGACCGAATAAGAACGAAAATTTCGGTCCTGACTCTTTTTTTTCTTTTCAGAAGCTGCCGGTTGTCGGAAAACAACAAAGAACACTTGAATTACTTGAAACTTGCCAGCCGTGTGGTGCATTTTAAGTTATTGTGAAATACCATTTTCCCATCTGGTGCTTATTTTTGTTGTTTATCAGCAATTTACTGTTGAAATAATTCATTGTTATAAGTTTGGTATTACATTATTAGTCAATCATTACATTTTGACCATATGGCCTTAGCATAAACAACCCGTTCTTTAATGTCGCCAACTGTCGTTTTGTGCTCCTTTTTTATTATATTATATACAATATAAATATATTTATATATTTTGGTTCAGGCACTGTTTTGGCACCGGAAGCATTTTAAAGTTTTTCGATTTTGTTTAACAAATAAGCATTGTCTTAGTATTGAGCATCAGGAAACAAATAATTTTGTAATAGAACAAAGAAAACTTTCATTTCTAAAAACTAACAGCCTCAGCCTCTGACTTCCTGTACCCCGTCTGTTGTCAACCTGTTCGAAGAGGATATGACAATCTCTTGAAACCCTACTGCCAGCTGAGCCCCTGTCCTATAATAAGTAACTTATTTTGTCCAGTTGCTATGGACACTGACGGCACAGACAGGGCAGTGGTAAGAACAAGGAGTTTGTGGAATGTGAATCCTTATGTGCGGATAAAGGCCTGTTACTGTGACAATGCGATCACTGCTCTGGTAATAAGCTGGCTGGTGCAGGTAACACCGCAACACAAAGCCCAGTGTCAGTCGCAGGGAAGACACATTGAAAAGGGAAAACAGAAAAGTATTTTCATAGAAGCGTAATCCAAAAAAAAAGTAAAAGAATTTGACTTGGAGTCATCAGAGCAGTGACACAGAGCTTAAATCCCAGTGTAGATAAAAGGAAAAAAGGAAAGTCACAGACAGGCTAAACACTAGGTAATACAATACAAAAAGAGGAAACCACCGTTTTATACAACCTGGTGTCGGCTAGCATGCATTTGGTAATAATAGTGTGGTACTCACCCTGTTTTTTGAACAAATCCCCAAGTCTTACTTTGAAAAGAAACAATGTAAGTTAATTATCATTGTAGATTAACCAGATACTTTAATATTAAGAGTACATGGTAGCAGTGTAAGCAGTGTTTTATACTTTAAGTTTCTTGAGGTGTTGCTAATATATATTTTTTTTTATACAAGTAGAGAATGTTTATTTTATAAATAATTTTGTTAACTTTTGCCAAAGGCAGGCAAAGGGTACAAGCGGCCGAAAATGGGTTCCTCAGGAAGATGGCTGACGTCTCCCTTAGAGATAGGGTGAGAAGCTCGGAGTAGAGATGCTGCTCCTTTGCGTTGAAAGGAGCCAGTTGAGGTGGTTCTGGAATCTTGTAAGATGCCTCCTGGGCGCCTCCCTAGGGAGGTGTTCCAGGCACGTCCAGCTGGGAGGAGGCCTCAGGGAAGACCCAGGCTAGTGGAGAGATTAATCTCCAACCTGGCCTGGGAACTCCTCGGGATCCCCAGTCGGAGCTGTTGATGTGGCTTGGGAAAGGGAAGTTTGGGGTTCTCTGCTGGAGCTGCTGCCCCCCAACCCGATACTGGATTAGCTGATATGGATGGATGGATGGATGGATGGATGGTAGAGTGTGTTAAAGGGTGGATCACACGCTGAAGACGAGTGGATGACAAGCTGCGATCCTGAGCAAGGGATGGTAGCATGAACAGAACAGGCAGTGACCGGATATACCGGTTTACAGATTTCCTTAATATGGACACAGAGACCGTGCGACTACAAGGTCCTGTTGTGCTTTTCATGTGTTGGGCCAGTCACTGTGGCTAATTGAATATCAGTAAGATTCATAAGGATTGTTTTCACAGCATACGGGAATATGTTAGAAGACAATCATATTTTAACACACAAACACTGCCAGAAACTCTGCAAAGTCAGTTATAAAATCCTTATTGAACTTCAGAGGGCGATGTGCAACCACATACAACACAGGAAAAGGATGTTGAACTCGAAAACTTGCAGTTCAAGCTACAAAGATGGAACTGGGGACTGTTGGCAATGGAAGTAGATTTAAATACAGCCGCTAGACCTCCACCTCTCCCAGTGGTCCGTGGGAAGCTGAGAAATGTACAGTCGGGAAGAAAAAGTTCTGAGAAGGCTAGACTCACCTCATGGAGCCGTTTCCGTCAAGAACATAAAATCCAATCCGAGAGGAGATGAAGTCATTGAGCGGAACGTCTTGTTCGCTAGTGATCTAGCGTTGATCAGGGCCATTTGAGGACAAGCTCCGGCTGGCTGGTGATGAAGCACGGCCTAGTGGCCGAAGGTTCTCGTGGTTCACACCGCGTCCACGAGCCCGCATGCGCTGGGGCACGGGAGACTCGATCGATGGGTTGAAGACATCAGTTTGAGCGGAGTAATATGCCGGATCCACCGGCCTATAAAGTCCAGTGAGTAAACAGCGAGCGATGGTACCATCCATCGCTCCGAGGCGAGGATAAACGCATCGGTGGCATCAGGCAGGCTTTGATCCCACCAAACACCTCCCCACTTTCCTCGTCTTCTAACATTTCTTACGGAATGCCCTGGGTAGCTGGCAGGCCTATAGGTATACTGGATAAGAAGTGAGGGAGATTTGAGCTTGATCTCCCAGATCATATTTGGAAGCAACGATTCCACTGAGGCTTGGATGTTGAGAAGCGCTTGAGACATCTCTGCGGCATACACAGAGAAACAAAACAACAGCAAAGAAAACTCTGAGCAGATATTCGCCACACACACTGGCGCCATCTTGCTCTGTTTTAACACCTATAAACTGGTATACACTGTGTGTAATATATATATATATATTATATATATATATATATATATATATGTATGTGTGAGTGATATACACTACCGTTCAAAAGTTTGGGGTCACCCAAACAATTTTGTGTTTTCCTAAAAGTCACACTTATTCACCACCATACGTTGTGAAATGAATAGAATATAGTCAGACTTTGACAAGTTAGAATAATGATTTGTATATGAAATAAGATTTTTTTTACATCAAACTTTGCTTTGTCAAAGAATCCTCCATTTGCAGCAATTACAGCATTGCAGACCTGGCATTCTAGCTGTTAATTTGTTGAGTAATCTGGAGAAATTGCACCCCATGCTTCCAGAAGCAGCTCCCACAAGTTGGATTTGTTGGATTGGCACTTCTTGCGTACCTACGTCAAGCTGCTCCACAACAGCTCATGGGGTTCAGATCTGGTGACTGCGCTGGCCACTCCATTACCGATAGAATACCACTGCCTGCTTCTGCTCTAAATAGTTCTTGCACAATTTGGAGGTGTGTTTAGGGTCATTGTCCTGTTGTAGGATGAAATTGGCTCCATCAAGCGCTGTCCACTGGGTATGGCATGGCGTTGCAAATGGAGTGTAGTCCTTCCTTATTCAGAATCCCTTTACCCTGTACAAATCTCCCACCTTACCAGCACCAAAGCAACCCCAGACCATCATATTACCTCCACCATGCTTAACAGATGGCGTCAGGCATTCTTCCAGCATCTTTTCATTTGTTCTGCGTCTCACAAACGTTCTTCTTTGTGATCCAAACACCTCAACTTGGATTCATCCTTCCACAACACTTTTTTCCAGTCTCCTCTGTCCAATTCTGTGTTCTTTTGCCCATCTTAATCTTTTCTTTTATTGGCCAGTCCAATATTGGCTTTTCTTTGCCACTCTGCCCTGAAGCCCAGAATCCCGCAGCCGCCTCTTCACTATAGATGTTGACACTGTTGTTTGCGGGTACTATTTAATGAAGATGCCAGTTGGGACCTGTGAGGTGTCTGTTTCTCAAACTAGAGACTCTAATGTACTTATCTTCTTGCTCAGTTGTGCAACGCGGCCTCCCACTTCTTTTCTACTCTGGTTAGAGCCTGTTTGTGCTGTCCTCTGAAGGGAGTAGTACACACCGTTGTAGGAAATCTTCAATTTCTTAACAATGTCTTGCATGGAATACCTTCATTTCTAAGGACAAGAATAGATTGTCGAGTTTCATAAAGTTCTCTTTTTCTGGCCATTTTGGCGTTTAATTGACCCCACAATGTGATGCTCCAGAAACTCAATCTGCTCAAAGGAAGGTCAGTTTTGTAGCTTCTGTAACGACCTAAACTGTTTTCAGATGTGTGAACATGATTGCACGGGTTTTCTAATCATCAATTAGCCTTCTGAGCACAAGAGCAAATCATTACCATTAGAACACTGGAGTGATAGTTGCTGAATGCCTCTATACACCTAGTAGATATTGCACCAAAAACCAGACTTTGCAGCTAGAATAGTCATTTACCACATTAGCAATGCATAGAGTGTATTTCTTCAAAGTTAAGACTAGTTAAAGTTATCTTCATTGAAAAGTACAGTGCTTTTCCTTCAAAATAAGGACATTTCAATTGACCCCAAACTTTGAACGTTAGATATATATATATATATATTATATATATATTATAATTATATATATATATAATATACACTCGTTCAAAGTATATATTATTATTATTATATATATATTATATTAATTATATATTTAATGACTGCATACATTGTTTGTGTGGATGTAATATGTGGGTATGAGTCATACACAACCACACACACACCACACACACACACACACACACACACACACACACACATCATTTGTTTTGTTCAAGCTGGATTAACAAGAATACTCTCTCATATGTGCCATTAGGCTTGCTCATTCTTCTTTATCCTGTCAAGGCAAGTTAGTTTTTCTTCTAATGTGTACAGTCAAAGTTTTTTTTACGGCTGGTTCATGTAGTGTGACCAAATGCTCAATAAGACAATTTGCCCCTTGTGCTCAAAATGGAGGCATTGTTCCTGAAGTATCTATCCACTCTGTTTTAAATGTAAACCGGGAAGCGCTGATGTTTCCTTGGTCCTGCAAGTCATGGTGAGCACAGTTGTTCCGTTTACACGCTGTGGCCTCAGCGGAGGATTAGCTGTACAATAACAGACTCTGTGTTACACACACACACACACACACACACACACACACACACTGACATAGGCATATCCCATAATGAGAGGAAAAGGACAGACGAAGTGTTACCACCTGTTAAAGATCATTTCCAGTCACAGTCTTGCTCTCCCATCAGCCCCTCTTCCTCTCTCTTCACGTGGAGATAAACAACTATTACCAAGTCACGTTGACACTTTCATAGACTGCCGCCTCTTCTGCTGGGCCATCAACTCTGACCTCCTGGCAGCACGGCTACTGTTGAACTAACCAAACAAGTAGGCATGCGGTGGCATATAGGACATACGCTGACAATTGGATAACATCATGTTGCATTCTCCTTCACAGCTGCAAAGCCTTGGTGTGTGTATATTACATCAGGCTAAGCCATGTAAAGTATTGTGCTTATGCCTGTGCATAAGCATGAATGTATATACACAACCGTGTTTGTGTGTGTGTTGAGTCAGTGGCGCATGTTTTTTGGCCTTGTTGCTGCAGCTATCCAAAGCAGATTTAGCAGCTGCCTTTGACTCATTTCAGTCAGGGGAAGCATGTGAGATGAGGTTATTTGCAGCACACACATACATAGACACACACTGACCACACACACCTACTTAGTTAGAGTTATAACGAGAAGAAATAGAGAAAGATATATAGAACAAATGGAGGAGAGGAGCAGACTGGGTGCCAAAACAGAGAGAAACTGGTCTCGCTAAGCCACGCTGCTTGGCTCTTTAAGGGATGGGGAAATGAATATGAGTCTGCCACGTAATCAGCTTATCCCGGGACCTTGCTCGGCGCCTCGCTTACGCAACGCGCACAGCGTCTGAGAGCCTTTCATTTAGTTTTCATTTAGCGGGCTGAGAGACTGATATACCACATCCACTAGCTGGCTCACCACAGCTGGACTCAGCCACATACATCCTGCTCTAATCACTCCTGCTGCTGTATAACTGTGTGTGTGGGTGGAATTGAGCTAGGCAAGGGGTTATGAGAGGTTATATGCATGTGTGTGAATTTTTGCTTGAGTGTTTTTATTGTTCATCTGCAGATAGTGTGTGTGTGTGCGTGCGTGCGTGTGTGTGTGTGTGTGTGTGCGCTGCATCCTGCTGCATCCCGCTGCTACACCAAGTACATCTTTCCATCTTCTTGTAAGGACTGAAATACTACTTGTTCCTTCAACCGCTTTAATGCGTCACTGACACGCTGTTTTAATAAATAACGAATATGTCATGTTCTCAATATTTCTGCCATTGCATTAATGCATCTGTTTACTTTAAACAAAGGTGTCATCTACACCAACCTTTAAACAAACTAAAAATGTTTCACATACATAAAAAGGATTTAAATATTGTATTTGTTATACACAGCAACAGTCAGATTTCCTCAATGTTTTTTTGTTTTTTGTTTTTATGATATTGTAATTCATAAAGCATTGTCTTGCTGGATGTAGTGTCTTTTTACACCTTATTTAGTGGTGGTTGTTCTGACTTTGTGCCCTCCACCAATCATAAAAAGCTACTCTCTTGGTTTCGCTTTATTTTTTTAAATAATTTAATATTGCAGATAAACAGTTTACTTCTTAACCCATTGAGCAACCATGATGCTTTGCTTCAGCTGCTTTTAGAAAAAATACATAAAACCCATCTTTTTCAGAAGTCCAAATGAGCACTTCTTTTTCTCTCCATCTTTTACAAAAACTTTTTCGGCAAAACTATGCGAACTCTGTCATCTCTGTGGTGAACAGAGGAAGTAACTCAGCACAGTTACGGAAGAGCAAAGCCGCTTGTCTGGATACCTGTTTTAACGCCTCTAGCTTCTTTTCTGACTGATTCAGTAGTCTGTGTACTGAGTTGTAAAGGTTACAGTAAAAATGTTAACTTTAAAAGAAAATGCAAGACATTTAAAAACATCTTGTGCAACTATTTTAAAGCACAATATGTGCAGTATGTGCAAGGCCTCTAAGATACAGTAGTAAAAATGTGTTTATGTTTCTGCTGGGCACAGGCCTTATAATAAGTCTTAAATGAGAAAGCCACTTTTGTGGTAAATGCTGCAATGGATAAGCAGCATGCTGACAGGGGGGAAAAGTACCTCTAACCTGTATTTATCCAGTTAAAACGTACGAGTACACATGCTCGTTCTTAGCAATACCCTGATTCATCATTTATTACAAGCGGCCTCGTACAACCAGTGTTGTCAACTAATGCAAGCCAAAGATAGTAATTTGTTTGGTGGCATTACAGCGTGACTGTAAATCTTTGAGAACACAATCTTTCTCATACAAATTGAAGAGTTGAATTAATAAAGCAATAAAACACACCCTTTCTTACTGAAATACAATCCAATGATTTGCTGGTATGGTCTAGCTTACTCTGGTATGACCAGTAGCTGTTGAACTCATTCACCCTGTCTCCAAGAAATTACATTTATAGCACGATATTGTTTTCCCAATTAGGACCAACTTACTCACTGCATCCACACTCCTTTGTGTGGATCTTTTTGCTTTCAATGTAAGCAAAAAGATCATAGTAGTGGTTAAGTGGTAATACACATGGTTTCTCAAGTGGAACCAAGAGCTCTAATTGCCTCAATATTACCAAAAAAAGTGGTGATATATATACAGTATATACTATATGTGTGTGTATATATATGTAATATGTATATGTACGTGTGTAAACAGTATGTATGTATATGTGTATATATGTACTGTATATATGTGTATATACTGCATATATGTATGTGTTTATATGTATACATATGTGTATATATGTATACATATGTATATATATATACACATGTATATATATATATATATGTATGTGTGTGTGATCCTTTTTACATCTCTTGCTTGACAATACAAGCTCAAACAATTAATGTAATCACTTTTCTATAATGTTTCTATAAGGTTCTGCGACAATTTAACTGCCAAAATCATTAACTTCAACCCACTTATCCACCCCACTGCTAAATACAAAGGTTTTTGACTAGTTTGAAAGTTACAGATTTTTGTATGAGTGGATTAAACTGCCAAGGCCCCCCTGGACAAGTAGCTGTTCCTAAAATTTGTACTCCAGTCTTGTTTTTTGCCTTTAAGGTATAGAAGAGAAATGTCCAACCCCCTTCTCCACAAAGAAGTGACAGGATTTGCAGCAAACATGCTTCTCTAACAACTGTAATAGACCAAACTGTTAAAGGAAAACTCCACTTTGGGGTACACATACACTAAAATGTAATGTATCTGCACATTGAGATGCTTCAATGTATTCTATGAGTTATTTTTGCGATGTGCATGATGAAGTTAATGTTTCTTGGTGCACCCACTTTCCCTCAACCCACCTCATCTACTTATACTTAAAGTTACATTTGGCAACATTTCCTGGAATAAGTGTTGAGAGCCTCTAGAGACAGGGTGTAATCTCACTGCTTTAAATAAAATGTGGGCACATGTATAGCCAGCTCAGTTGCCACTAAAGTATGATATACTTTGTCTTTAAAAAAAATGTGTACAGCATTTGCTCTTTGATTGAGGAACTAAAACAGTACAGTATTTTAAATAGACGTAAAATAAATAAACAGTAAATGCAGTACTTTTTTCAACAGTAGCACGTTATAATGCAGCTCCAATGAAGAATTGTCAACTTGTCAGCATAAGAATACATCAAAACACTCCAATAGACCAATAAATGTATAGGCAATACTGCTAAAAGGACTCAAAGTACCTTTTAGTGGGGAAAACGGGGGCATAGATAGAAGCATTGGAAAATCAGCGGAAATTAGTAGACAGGAAAGGTAATTTTGATGATATCCTGTATTGTTACCTGTAAAGTCCAAAAATAACCACACAGATATGATTTAGCTGATGTCAGACTTCATTAGTCTCGTCTATTTCAATTTGATGCAAAGCGCGATCACATCCATCCTCATTAGAAAGCGTCTCTGTGTGACATAACACATGTCACAAAAATGCTGCCCTAGCCCTGGCTGTCACACAGCACTGATTACAAAATGCTGAGAGTCCACAGAGATCTTTGTCTTTGTAAACCTGTGTGTGTGTGTGTGTCTTGATTAATGTGTATCCCATCCTTGCATACGGTCATGAATACCAGCGATTCTCAATTACACACTTGAAGTCTTCCCTATTACTCAATGTGAAAACACAGCTGTACTTTATGTGAAAGTACGTAGATAGATCACGAAAACCGGTGTTCAGTCTGATGACACCTCCTCTACTACAAAACATTATTACACTTCTTTTCCAGTAAATGAAGCTATAGCATTTGCCATAGGAGGATATTGCACGTACTGTGTATAGCTTACGGAACTTTGCCCTTAGATAGTAATCTCACTCTGTACACACCAAGCGCTGACACAAAACACAGATGAAAGAGAGTTAATTTGAGTGGAATCTCCCTTTTAAACTAGAAGCACAAACCCAGACTCATCCTCCATCCTTTGCTCAAGTGTGTCTGAATCACACCCTCATGGCGTGTTGATTGGATGTTATACAAAACCTGAGAGCTTTATTAGGGTATGTTGGGTTTGCAGCCCAGACAAGAAGAGTTTCAAGTGATGGCGCACCCACTCTCTTGTCTAGAGGAGAAACAAAGGCGCCTTTCTGCTCCCTGGGCAGTTTTCCCCACTCTGGTAACAATAGAACCACGCTCCACATCTGTGTTTGTGTGTGTGTGTGTGTGTGTGTGTGTATATATATATGAGGCCTGCCCCTCAGCAGTAAGCCAGCTGGTTGAAATGCATAAGGTAGTCTGAATAAGAGAAAAATAGAGAGCAGGTATGTTTACCAAAGAAGCTGAAGTTAAATTATACAGACTAATAAATATGCAGTCCCATCTTTTGGTTTATATGATGATCCTGCTGGTTTGTTTGTGCATTAATACTGGAATGAAGGTTAAAGCGCATTGCTATCTGTGTTCTAAATCCAGGGGTCGCTTTGAAAGCAAACAGGTTGAAGATTGTGTTTGTTTGAGAGATCAAAGTACCTCTGGCAGATTTTTCCAATACCAGGAGGAGTCATAGTTAAGAAATATGCATGTACTTTTTCCTTTTACTTATCCCTAAATCTGCACTAAAAATACACATTTTAATAAGTTTATTTCTGTTATCAAGCCATCAAATTCCTAAAATGTTCCCATTTTTCTAACACTGTTTATGGTTGCCATTTTATACAGCAATAGACATTCAGTGTGTTTACATTCAGTTGTTGGCTGTCTATATAATGTTAGTGGCAGAGTCTGCCATTCCAGCAAGATTACAACCTTCTTTCTTTTTCTTTCTTAATCATAGTCGCTGAAATATCTGGCTCATCATGTATTACCCTACACACCTTTCTGAATACAGGTGCACAAAGATCCCTTTTCTGCATAAATGTTATCAACTCAAGTTAAGAATTAAAAATGTGTCGACCTAAGGCATAATTACTGAACAATAATTAAAACTGTACAAAAACCTTTTTTTTTTGTGATGTTTTTTAAAAAGTGGATTAGAATAGTAGACAATTTTTGGATTTAAAGACTGAAGTCAAAAGATTTTTACAGTTTTTGCAGACAATCAAAATGAACAGAATTTTGTTTCTGGAAAAGATTCACTATTTTCCCTGTAGAACCACATTTATCCCAATACATCATTTGAAGCCATCTGGGCAGAGTAGAAAGACGTCTTCAAGGCCTTGTATGTATAAATTGGACCAGTCAAGGGTGGGTGTCAAGAGCAAAAGCAAGGCTGTAGATGGAAATGAATACCAATCAAAAACCATGGAGATGGCGACAGAGAGCAGAGATGAAGGTGAAGAGAGATGGAAATAAAAAGAAACAAATTTCAGTGCAAACACTACTATGTTCTATGACCACTATATACCTGCCTCTAAGTGTCAACTTGCCATGCCCAAACTAAATGGGTACACAGCCTCCCCATTTCATAACACTGTAAAAGCCTAATTTGGTGCTAATAGGCCACTGTCTGTTTTTACAAGCAGTTGCATGCAACCACTAGAACTTTACAAGGGAGTGGTTTTCTCTAAGTGCCTTTTGCAAGAAATGCAATTTTCTCTAAGTAGGGTATAGTTAGATGGGTGTGATGGTGGTGGGGGTTAGGGGGAGATGACTTGGTGCTATGGCTCATGGTGGAGTCAAGGTCCAAACATAACAAATTTAGCAATTTTGCACTGAAACCTAACTGTAATCTATCACTACGCCTTGAGAAAACATCTAGAGCATAAACAGAAAGGTTAAACTCAGAATAGTCATTGCTTGAAATGACTTCAGCACTTCATGAAGTTCTTCAGTGGAGATAGAAGACTGGAAAACATTGAAACGTGTTATTGCAGCACTTTTAGAACACAGCAAGGCTAACAAATCCAATAGTGGCACACAAACTGTCATGCCCTATACCTATAGGCAGGATGAGTAGGAGTTTCCAAAAACCATGTATAGATCCTAGATTTATACAGAAATATTCTCTCTTAATCCTCATTTATGATGCACTAGAAGTGTGTAACGGTGTCTGTATCTGCATAGATAATCTGCAACCTAATAATTATAACCAACACTAAACAGTGTATTGCTTTCCTTATCAATCCTCAATGGCATACATCAAATATTATGAGTTGATAAAACAAATGGAATTCATGACGCTAATGTTGTGGTTTGACTGCTTGGAGAACAACCCAGTATTTGTTTTGTTTTTTTAGGTTCTGAGTTATTCTGAACAATCTACTGCTAGTAAGAGGCTGCCATCGCAAGTGAGCATCCACTCGAGCGCTGATCTTTTTTCTTTAAACTTGGCATCCTGATATAGATTCATGTGATGAGTATTAGACTTGCTTATTTTGCCTTGCTTTTACATCTCTGATAGTGGAGGGCGGCAGCAGAAGAGACAAAGAGGGAGGCAGAGCATTAGAATATTATCTGGTGTTCCTGTGAATTGAAAGAAAACATATATATTCGCTTTTTCAAGGAAGTAGAGAAATAAAAGATTATCCACATTCTAACACCCACTCTTTTCCACACTACAAATGTGATTTACAGTCAGTAGTTACCACTCACTTTGGGTGTTAGGAGAAGTAGGGAGCTCAGAACTGCATTATAAGAAAAAGAAAGCGCTTGGTACCTGAAAACAAAGAAAAATGCCATCAAAGAACGTGTAAAGTCTATGACATATCTGAATAACTAGAAATAGAGAAGCCAGGAACATAATCAACTCTTTGTTAAATGTGTTGTGCTGCTCGTCAAAAGTAATTGTTGCAACAACAAAATAGAATCTACTCAGACGAAAAGAGAAATGTGCAGAGCCCATCTTCAGCTCGCTCAGCTCTCTGAATTATCAGCAGTCTCCATGTTTTTAGCAAGGTGGACGTATTTATTTTTTATGAAGTTTTGGAGGTGAAAAGTGCATCGCAAAGCAATAAGGTAAAACAGCTGTGTGTGTGGAGGGGGGTTCCTCAGGTGACATCGCTCAGCTCCTTCTGTCATTTTTTTCTCTCTTTATCTGTGGAATAGTGCCTTGTTTCACATAGCGTCTAAAATCTGATTGAAAAATCCATCTTATTAAGCTTGAAAAGTGTTTGAAATAATATGCTCGCAATGATCGTAATACCTACTATCAACTCGTAGGAGGCTAAGCACATCTTAATCTCCAGAATCAGCAGGAAAAAAATAAAATAACATGCAACTAAATAACTAAAGAGTTCTGCCAGTCAGTGGGAAAGGCATTCAGGGTGCTATTCATAATACTCATAATTTATTTTTTTCCATAGACATTACATGACTCATAATTGGAGCACTTCTACGATTTGGATGGACATGAAATTCTCCCAGTTTAATCATCAGTAGAGAAGGGCAGCAACTGTGTTATTTTTACAAAAAGTCAAAGATTCAATCCCAGGTACATAGAAAGTTAAGAGGGAAGAAGAAGAACTAATTCCCCAAAGGTGCATTTCAGAAGAAGCATCCAATCACCTAGCAAATAATTCTGTTGCGGAAGCTGAAAATTACACTTTTGAGAATCAATTTAGGATGAATTAGCAACTAAAGTCTGCAATTGCAACAACGAAGCCTTTTAAATTTGCTACAACTCTGATTTGCCCCTCTGACTTCTGGCACATGCTTCTGGCTTCTACTCCATAGCAACAGCGGCTGAGGTTTATTTTTATATTAATAGTATTGTAGTATTTACTCCTTTATGCCAAATTGATGGACAAAACATGAGAGTCCCAAACTTCTATGTTAAGTAACAACGAGAGACATCATTAAAAGGAGATTTAGAAACAGACATCCATTTATGTAAATCCGACCGGATTGGCTTCACTTTGTTTTACAGGTCTACACACGTTTAGAAATGTCTGCACGTGTGTGGTGCAGGTCATTGTGTAGTTTGTGCTGAAAGTCCTCTCTTTGACGTCTGACTTCCATGTGGTCCATACAGGTGACAGGTACATTAGTGCCCACATACTGGCTCCAGGGTGGGAAACTAAACAAGAAACAGATCAATCAGTTGGTCCTTTTGTGTGGAGCTTTGGAGAAATGGTGGTTCCCAAGTTGTCTCACCTTTTGTAGATTTCTCCCATAAACCATCCATTTCTCTGATGTTTACCAAGAGAGATTTCCTGTTAAAATCAGGTAAGGTAAAGCCTACCAATGTTTGTATAAGGCATTTCCCACCTTTTTTCGACAAGGCCAAATGGTGTTGGTTATGTACCGTGTGAGGCCATTTCTGTTAGGGGTATCTTTAGGGGTATCTTTGTGCATTACCCCTTGTGTTAAACCACAACCCAGAGTAACGTACGGAGAGATTTAATAACAGATGGGACAACACAATGGCTAACGTCAGCGACCAAGCTGGTTAAGTGTCTGTGTGGCAGTTGGAATTGAGGAGATATTACAAATCATTGTAGGGCCTCCCACACATCAATATTGCTCTAATCGAATTACTACCCAGTAAATTACGGTCTATAGTTTCAACAAAACCCACTGAGGGACAGAATACAATATATTACTCACCTCCCATCCCTTCCTTCTAAAGGATTAAATATCCACAAAACCAAGGCAGTGAAAATAAATAATTTAAAGCACCCAGAGTTAAAATCTCATTGGTAGACATATTCGTGCCAACTCGAAGATGGACACATACTAAACAGCTCACTTGATAAATACATCATTTAAAATGGCTCCAGCCTAAAAATATGACTCAGTGAATCATTTAAGGGTTGACAATCAAAGTTGTTCTCCAGGCAGCACGGCGGGACTCAAAACCTCAGACAAACGTCTTGGGGAGCAGAGAAGAGAAGAAACATTATGTATATATGTAAGGATTACAAAAATATGTTGCTTGCTGTTTTTTCCTTACTCCCTGTGAAGGCAATTTAAGGCATTACTGACCTGATGTCTCATGATCTGTGACATTTGGGGTACCGGTTACACAAGCCATTGTCAGATAAAACCTCCGACTGGTGATTTTCTTTATAACAGATTTGAAAGTAGAAAGAGCATTACTTTGCTGTATTTTTTTCCCGCAAAACAGATTTTATTTATTTTTTAATATTGCATTGTTGCACAAGTTTGCCTATGTATGCAAAATTCCATGTCAAATTGCAGGATTCGCTTCATATTAAGTAGCAAGACCTGGAGCAGTTGTGATTAAGACATCCTTTAAAGATATCTGCAGGGTTTCTGAACTCAGGGTAAAAAGGGAGCTAGAGCAAGAGAGGGGAGAAAAAAAGCAAGGGTGGCACGTTCAAGCAGGCAGAAGCGGAGAGGTGAGCGTGAACCATAGCGCCGCGGTAATGTTTTCTTTCAACCCATTAATCTCTCGCTGGCCACGCCGCAAAAACAGGGCCTGGATGAGAAGGGGGCTGTAATCACACAGACTAAGCTTGCCAGTGGCTGACTGACCCTCCCTGGCCTTCTGTCCGCTCCACGGAATCCAGAGTTAAATTCATGCATGCCAGCCCCGGCCCCAACAAACACATCAGCACATGACTGCAAGTCAGTGCTGTCATATTATAACTAAAGTCACATTCTCAACTAATGGCATGAGGCAGAGCTGATTTCTTTTGACATTTTGAAATGAAATACAAATGTTTACATTCAGTGTTTCTAGTGGTAGACTGTAACTAAGTTGTATGATCTAACAATAGAACTTTTGATGATTTTAGTACATTTTGCTGATAATACTTACTGTAAGTAACATTTTAGATGCAGGAATTTGACTTGTACTGGAATCTTTTCATGTACAGTGTAACTTAATAGGGCAATTGTCCAGCTCACTAGCGCCAAACCCACCAGACTCCATTTTACAAAGCAATATTGTACTGTATAGAGCCAACATATTTTCACATGTAAATCAATAAACTGATTGTTTATTTACACAGAGTCTGATGGGTTTAGCGAACGCAATTTTGCGGCTGTTTTTAGGTTTAAAAAAAAAAGGATCTTACTCTTTAACAGAAATGTCGTAGAACACTTATATAATTTAAATCAGAGCCTGTCAGAGGCAAAATGACCACTTTTGTGAAGGTGAATACAAGCTGGACAATTGCCCGATAACTTACATTGTAGCTTGTTTTGCCACTGCTGACTGCAGCGATCTAGCTTCATACTGGACCAATTTCAAAGGTTGTTGCCGCCTTGGGTTAGGGTGGGACCAAAATCCTGATTGCAGCTGCCGCCGTGGTCCTGCTGCACTCTCTGCTATGCGGTGACCTTCCGCGCCCTGCTGGTCCTGCTACGTCCTGCTACGTCCTGCTATGCTCTGCTGAGCCATGCTGCATCTTTTGACACCCTGCAGTGCTCTGCTGTGCCATGAACTTCTAGGACAACTATTTATTGTCATTGTTCCATTATCTTTATTGTAACTGCAATTGCCACTGTTCATCACACCCCCAACCGACATCGTCAGACACCGCCTACCAGGAGCTTGGGTCTCTTCCTAAAAGGAAGTTTTTCCCCGCCACTGTTGCCACTGCTTTCTCTTGGGGGGATTACTGTAATTGTTGGGTCTTTGTATATTACAGTGTGGCCTAGACCTACTCTATCTGTAAAGTGTATTGAGATAACTGATGTTATGATTTCATACTATAAATAAAATTCAATTCAATTCAGTTAGTCATTTAGATGCGAAAACCTAGGATAGTAGGGTCCAGGTGGAAAAAAACAGTAGTTACAATAAGGTAATAATTCACATATTTCTATAACAAAATAAACAAAACACTTCCTTGAGGTTTTCCTTTGAAGCAAATTCAAAGCTATTTTTGGTAACAAAACAATTCTGAGCTTCCTAGCTAGCTGTCTTTTCTTTGCGGGTATATTGCTACATTTCCTCATCATATTACTACCACCAGCTGTCAATCAGTGTGACACTTTGACATAATAATAGTAATCACATTTTGAAAATATTGCAATCTGAAGAGCACTTCCCCTAAGTTTAAATGCAAACCATGTGCAGCACAATGTACGGTGTATCTCTTTTGATAACACATGGCCTTAATAGAGTGCTTCTGGCAGGAGTCATAGATTGTGTATGGCAGGAACCCACCACAGTGGAATATAGATAAATTAGCTGGGGGAGGGGTAAATGGAAAGCCGTTGTAAAGGAGAAAGCCAGAGATGAGGATGACCTGCAGGAATAAGAGGAGGAAGAGCGTAGGAGGGTTGGATTGATAGGTTACACAGCGGCAAATCGCCCACAGAGCCACTTTGTTGAGATAACAGAGTAGTATCAGTGCCGGTGGATGATAGGAGGGGAATCACTATCGCTTCCTGAATGCTGGGCGCATGCATGTGTGTTTCTGAATGTGTGTCTTTGATACATATAGATACATGGCATGTACCCAGGCAACAACGACACACACATGCAAGCACCCCCAACACCCCCCACACGGATTTTTCTTTCTTACCATACATCCCTCTCATCCTGCAGTCACAAGCTTCAAAGTCCTGAAGCTAACGGGATGGGACCACCACGGTTAGTTAAGTAGAGACATGATCCATGTCCTGATCACAGAGGAGGACAGGAGTTGAA
>NC_045746.1:16554824-16580643 GCF_008692095.1 Etheostoma spectabile
GGGGGGGGGGTAGTAAAAGGAGGCAGTTGCAGGGGAGAGGAGACAGAGGAGCTGAAGATCTCACATGGAATTGACAGAGACAAAAGGAAGGAAATCAAGAGGGAGAGATAGAAATACGGAAGAGAGAAGAAACGAGGGCATGTCTTGGGAGAGATGTTGGGTCCTTTTTGAAGAGGACACGGGTGCTGCTCAATCACTGCAAACTTCAAAGGCTCTTCATTAAAGCCTTGCCTGGAGCCCCCCCTCCCCTCTCCTTTCTCCCCTCTCCCCTCTCCCCTCCATCCTCATCCTTCTTTTCTTCACTGTCTGTCTTACTCACTCTCTCTTTCTCCCCTTGCCTCCACTCAGCCATTAAAAACAGCAGGTAGAGAAGCGGTGAAAGGGAAGAAGAGCGAGGAAGAGACAAAAGAACTCAAAGAGAGAAAGATCAGCCATGCAGGAAACAGAAAGCCATGTCTGTTGAGTCGAATGGGCAAAGTCTTCTCTTAGAATCTATCTTCTTTTGTTGTTGCTCAAGCTAAATCAGCAATGTTGTGTTGCTCTTCTTCTTTTTTACAGCTTGAATGGTTGAGACGGATAAAGAGGTGTGCACAGGCTTGAGTGAAGAATCAGAATAGAAACAGAGGCGAATGCATCACAGTGTTTGAGGCCCGCCGTGGCAGGGTGATGTGTCACATAACTTATCAGCTGTCAAATGAAAAAGCGGTGTTCCCAAAAAGTCAATCTCAGGACTTAAGAATTGGGGCATTGATGTGAAACTTAAAAACAATCCAGACAATGATTGTGTACGATGTTAATACCAATGTTCAGTGTCATGATGAAATACACGCTATTCTGAGGAAAGATTCAGGGAGCAGCACAGCTGATCATTAGCAGGATGAAGACTACACATAGCACAATCCTCCTGAGAGCACGCGCTTCACAGTCTACAGATATCAAATCATTCCTTTATCAAAGGAATCACAAAGTGTCTTTTTGATCTGATTGGACATGCTAGCATGGACGTTTGTCAGGCAGAACAACCCCAAAAAAAAACAAGCTTCCTATTCCTACAAATGACGAAAATGCATCAGTAGCCATGATGAAGCACTGACAGAGAAATGTAAAACCGTACCAAAATCTAATGAGAGAATGATACAGCTGTATTGCACAGGAGACAATTTTTGCATCACTACTTGAATGTTTGCTCAGGCTCTCCTGTCACATCAGTGGCATTTTGGATACACAATTCAAGTGCTTGTTGTCAGCTCTACTAATAAGAAGTACAGACACACTGGCATCAAAGTTACCATATTTAATTGATGTAATGCATTACAGTTGCTTAAGGTAACAATTTTGATTAACAGATATTCTGTAAACCATCCGTATTATTAGCTTGGGGCTATAAACAGAGCTTTTCAGTAGTTCAAACAGGCCCAGACGTTCTTTTACAGTCACATGTTTCGTTTACCATCTAATCAAATATGACTTGACCTGTCTCTAACATCAGGTAAGCCAAATAAAAGTAAATATTTGGCAATATACAAGCAAATTGAACTCCTTCCACTTAACCTGCTGTCTACATAAGATCAGGGCCTCATGTGAAAAATGAATTTGAGTTCTGAGTTTAAAGTCAGAAATTCTGACTTTAAACTCAGAACTCAATACATTTTTTTCATATGTGGCCCTAATCCTTTTCCCTCTTTTTTTTGGTGTTTAGATATATGTTATAAAAAAAAAAATGTATACACTAAATGTTCATATTCATTGATACTATACAACTGTCCATTGATATCTGTACAAAGTTCATGGGAGTGCTGATGAAGGATTGCGTTGCCTAGAATTATGCCGCCCTACAAAGGCAAAACACCTTAGCTCGCTAAAATGTGGAACTGAGAAAAATGACTTGAAAGGTTTTTTTAGTTGTCCAACCAAATGTATAGCCATCTACTTATTTCTATCCTGTACCCTGACTCAATTTAAGTGTTACAAAACAAAGTCAAAGAGCGGTAACTGGTATTGCGGCGTTCTGCCTTGGTTTCTCCTGGGCTTTTAGAAGTTCCAATTGTCTCGAAAGAACTACAAAATTGACTTAAGATACTTGTCTACATGATAAAGGGTCTTGAATTTCCCAAAAATGTCATTAACACAGTTTCAACCAAAATCAAAGTTACTGCGCAACAGTATAGGTTGGATAATAATAGAAATAAATGATTTTCAAGTGTTTGTCTTGTGAGGTGCCAAAGCAAAAAGCCACTTTTTGGGCTATAGCATATCCACATACAGACGCTCATCAGGTTGTAGTCTTTATCTGGGCCTGACGTCAGCTGTGGTCATTTGAATACTGTAGACATTGAAGACCTTTTAGAGAGCACAACGTCTCTGTGGTCCAGCAGCTCCACTGGTTCTCTGCAGCTTTTAAGCACAGGGAGAACTGGACAGATCAATAACAGCTGGTGGGAAAGCCCTGGCTGTTAATGATCTTTCCAGTCCATCCAGCCAAAAATCTCCTTGCCTCACAGTCATGGCTTGCAGTGCCGGACTCCCATTACTGCATCCATCACCAGCAGATTAATGTGACGGGACTCCTCTGGAGCCCAGCTGCCACCAACAGCTGTCATCAGGACGGCTTCTCGACATCACTACAATTAAGTGATGAACATAGTAATTTAAGAATTGAAAAATATTTAGTCTGTCTACTATGCTAGTATACATCTTCCCCTTGTTTTTCTCCATTCAGATTTGCCTTCAGAGACACATCCCCTTTCTTGCCCCCTGGTTTTAACATCCTGAAAAGATGATTTATTTGGAGATATGAGGCTTTCGTTATATATAGATAGAGAATAACATGAACTCACTAAACTTGAAATGGATGATTTAATAGTAAGTAAATCATGCATTGTAACATTAAAACTCAACCTGAAATCATTCATCAGTCATATATTTACCAAACTGTATGCTCAATGTAGTGAAAAGTGAATAAGAGCAGATGCAGCATATGTTACAGGGCCTTAACACAGTTCCAGAAATGGAGCGTTCCCATGGGCCTCCAGTACAAATCCATATGACTTTTCCTCCCCATAGCTTCAGTTCCAATTAGCATAAAAGTTCTATCATGTTTCAGGCCATAGCCGGGGAAGATGAGAAGTGTGTGTTGATGTGTATTCATATGGGAGTGCTCAGGGAATGGCATGATTTCCAAATCCTATCAAGAGGAAGCAAAGTGGCGCATTGGCATTCATTATCAGTCAGAGTTTAATCAAGAAACTCGGTGATTAAGTGGCAAAGTGAGCAGCTTGTCGTTTCTCTAAATTGAGTTTCTTGTGTGTGGAAAGTTATATTAGCCATTTTTAAATTGTACCAGTCAAGAGATAATCCCACTAGCAACTGAGCAGTTCCTTTTGGTTTCTGGTGGTTTGTGAGAGCCCTTTTTCCATCAGTATTGGTCTGTTGGTTGGTCCACCACTTTGGTCCTGAGTGAAATATCTCAACATGATTTCTTTTTTGTTTATTGCCATGTCATTTGGCACAGATATTTAATGGTCCCCTGAAACGCTTACTGATAGCTTACTTTGGTGATCCCCTGAGTTTTTCTCTCACGACACCATGAGGTTGACATTGTTGGGTCATCACAACAGATAGTTTGCCATTAAATGTGGTACAGGCATTCATAGTCCCTGGAAGATAAATCCTACTTTCATTTGTGATCCCTTGACTTAATCCAGGGATATATATATATATATATATATATATATATATATATACCAGTATCTTTGGGCACTGAATTTGCAATCTGAGAAATATCTAGAGGTTAAATATCAAGCCTATGTTTGTCTTGGATCTTTTTTTATTTCATTACTCTTTATCAAAAGCCTGATTTAGTGTCTTGAGTCAACAAAATATGAGGTTATTAAAAAGAAATTGGTGCAATTACACAATTTAATTGAGTGTGACTTGGGAGAAATCAATTTTACATAAAAAATAAAAACATAAAAAGAGTGCACAAAGCCAATCTTGTGAGCCTAAAACACTATTGTGTTTTTTAATCCTTCATCCTCGCTGTTAAATTACACTGACCGTGAAGGTGGACTAAAAATTGGATAAAACAAAATCGGGATGCAATTCTTGAAAAGTGTCCTCATAAAATTAGGTTAAGTTGTATGTGTTCCATAACAATGGATAGAAAAGCTAGTATTAGCCAATCATGTGTAAAAAACAGTGTAACAGATAGCCTTGATAGTTGCAGAGTGCATCACCACGTATAGGCCAACAGTATGTTTTCATGAACAAAGTAAGCATATTTCAGAGAATCTCAAAGTTACTTTTGTTTAAAGGCTTTTCAGTGATTTCTGCATCACATTAGCTTTTGTTCTGCTGGAACAAAATTCCTGAAAACCTCTTTGCTCATTATCTGAATATATTAGCAGTAGTCATTACATTCTTTATCCATCCCAAATATGTTGTTCTTTATGCATCCGTGATGACTGAATTGCTTAATGTCTGAAACAAACCCAGCAACTTACAATTACACTCCTAACCTGGCTCTGTTTACACTTTTAACCAAGGAATTCAAATTCTTCAAAATCCCCAGCAGATCATCTAAATGAAGCAAAATTGTTGCATAATTATTTTATGCTTCCCTGCCTAATGTAAAAAGCACCATTAAGCTTTAAAACCTCAAGACCTAAATTACCTTTTTTATACATGACTCAACGCTTTTAAAGGGAGGATAATAAAGGAGATGGAGATTAGGCCCACACGAAATTGGTACAAATTCAACACATTGTAGCAGTTTCTTCACAACATTTAGACATGATTTACCTCCTAAGCATCTCTGAGCACTAAAACCTCTGAGTACTCAGCTGAGCTCACCTCCCTCACTGGGGGGAATTACACTAGCTCTGGGATGACTTTGCTTTCAGGAAAGGTCAAGGAAATACTGCTCATGCCGTTATCTCCTCTAGCCCCTTTGACAGGTCAAACATAAACTCCAGTATATAGCATTTACAGTAACAAAAGAAGAGTTTGTTTGACTATATATATATATATATATATATATATATATATATATATACAGACAATTTATTTTGGTTTGTGTCTTATTATTATTGATTGGTTTGTGTATTATTGTTTTGTGCGATTATTTCTTGCCATCCCACTTCTGCCAATGTTGTCCAATACTATGCAGATTCCCTGGCTTACTTCTGATCCATCTGTCTTGTCCATATTTTATCCAAAAAACCTGTGTTAAGTGTGACATTAATTTGCTCGTTTTGAAAACTTGATGACATGATAATTGGACAGGAACTAATTTGACAGTAGCAGTCATACATTGTGCCAAAATGGCTGCAACATGCACAATAACTGTCACATAATAATGCACATTCCTCTCTGGATCGCCATGAAATTCTGTAAACAGGTGAGACCAGTACACAGATACTTTTTGACCAAATACTTGCTAATCTCACACTAGCTTCAGCTGTGTTTAGGATGTGTTTGGTGCTAATTAGCAGATTTGAGCATGCTAACACACTAAAACTGAAACGATGAACATGGTGAACTTATATCTGCTAAACATCCGCATGTTAACGTTGCCATTGTGAGCGTGTTAGCATGCTGATGTGAGCATTTAGCTTCACATAGCTGCAAGACTCTTGGTTATTTTTGTACTTAGGGTTGCTTCTTCTTTGACTGACATTTTGGTTCAGTGTTCCTTTGTCTTCTTTGTCAGGGTGTGCTTTAAAGTCAGAATACATTTAAAATAAAAATACATTCCTGATGTCATGTTGAAAAGCAGCAACTAAATTGGGTTTTACACACTCTTCTGTGCTCTGGAATTTTCTCATACATAAAGCACACTGTGGCTCATACAGGAAGGTAAATATTATTTAAAGTGGGATTGCTTCTGTCGTCTTAGCCTGCGGTCTGTTTTGATACCCATAGATACCTCACTTTCAGTTTACTGCACTTCAATTAGGGCAATAGGAGTCCGATCACAGTGCAGTGGGTGCAATTGGTAGCTTTGAGACTGAGGCTTGTGGTAACGACAACTCTGGCCAACGCCATCCAAGAATATAGACGTGAGGTTGGAGCTTGGACTTAGACTTGTACTTCATCATACTAGAATTATAACAGTTAGGTTTGCCAGGCTTGGGCTTGTGCATTGGCCTGATGCAGTGTTGTGTCTGCTTGCTATGCTACGGTATTCTGTGTTTGGGTCAGTGAGGTGCAACGTGTCCACTCTAGTCAGTCCCAGGCTTAGTCTGCAGCCATGAGATCTTATGAGGCCTGACAGCCTGTTTACCTTGGATGCCATTTCCTTGATGTTTCTGCATGGTTTGGCGCTTACTACCAGTTGATGGCCGACAGCTTTATTAATTAGCTTTTCAGCTACAAAAGCAGAGAAAGAACAAACAAGGGACAAAAGGGAAAGAAAAATTAACAGAAGGGTGAATGAAGGAAGAAAAGGTTATAAAGTAGTCTAAAAGTCACCCACCTTCATCTTTGACTCATTGTGGTAAACAGTTGTGTTGTGTCCCCCGACATAAAACACATACTGACCCTTTACATTAACCTGAACAAAACACAAACGGCATATAAGTCCTGGTTGCACTTTGACACAAACTGGGGCAAACAGATGCAAAATAGTTGCACAGAGTGGAACAGACAGATTGGGAAATGTTGGTTACTGCATCAACTGCAATATAAATGGCTTTTCCTATTGGTTCCCTGCTGCACCACTCCCCCCTGTCCTGGTGGGATGTCTTGTACAAACTGCCTCTGGGCAAATATCACATACCATATTGGAACATAGTGACCCGATTCCATAGAAAAGAGTAGAAAGAGGAGTATTCACTTAAAACAACATATCAGGAACCAGAGGTACAGCTTAATCATCTCCCCTCAGGTTAGATACAAGAGGAGATGCACATGGACACAATCGGTTTGACACGCTAACACACTTAACAAACTTGGACTTTTTTGTTGTTGTTGTTGCTTAGAGTATGAATAACCCGCTTGTGATGAAGCAGCCTGTATAACCACAAGTCAGTATGGATCAAATGTCAAAAAAGGAGCAGATATTTTGTGCATGTTACCTTTTCTTAACAACCAGCACTGCAACTCCTGAGAGGGAAAAACATGTTGGCTTTATCAACGCAATGTAGGCTAAAAGCCCAGATATGTTTTATTTGATAACTCTAAATAAATAAAAATGTTAATGATAATAAACTTGCCCCTTTGAGAGTTTTGTGAGAACTACATGTCAGCCTTACTGGTTTCTTAATATACTCAAGATGTGCAATACTGTGCGAGATTAATCCTCACCGTTATTCTAATCTCCCTCTGTAACACGGTGAGATTAAAGCACTAAAATGATATGTGCAGCACATAACCACATAAAGATTACTCATCTGCACATTGATAATCCCCATAGACTTTAAGTTATGTTAAGAGAGTGAATGTGCTGCAGAGTGTTGAAAGCATCCCAACATTTTAAATGTTCTGGCTTTTATTTATATATAAAGAGAGAACCTTTTTTAGGGCAACTTTGCTGTGGGATGTTTTTGGTTTTAGGGTAAGTGAGAAAGGCTTACCTTTTGAATAATTAACCAAATTAGGACTCTGTTGTAGATGTTTTTTTAAGTTGTTAATGAGCCGTAATGCAAAACATCTGCCTTTGACTTCTTGTTAGACAAAAGCACTTGCTAATAGAGCCCAAGTAAAATTGCACAAATGTATTGATGATCAAATAGAAAACATATAAACGTAAAGCCACACACTCCCATGCATTTTAATAGAACAGCATGACTGACACACTCATATTAGTGTATGTGTATTTCCGAGAAGTATTTTATGAAATGGGCTTATTTATTTTTATTGCAGCGATTTAGATTGATACCACTCTTATGTCTGTCTGTTAAGTCTGTAGCCAGGAGGCGATTATCCAAGTTTAGCATAAAGACTGTAAACAAGGGGAGACAGCCAGCTGTCCAAACTTTAAAAAAGAATCTGCCTTAGCCTACCAGCATCTCTAAAGCTAAACGGAAAGTAAAAATAAATGTCTAAATGAACCATGAAGCAAGCCATTTCTGTCAACTTTTTACAAAAAATCAAAACACTTACTAACAGCTTCCAGGACCCTTTTGAAAGAAGCAAAACATATAAACTAAACGCCAACTTAAAGCTATAATAAGTAGTTTCTGTCTCCCTCCCTGGTAAAATTCTAACGATTCCACCAGCTGAATGGCTGCGGATCGGCTCGGCTGCGTGTCGGCTCCGTGCTCCGCCGTCCGTCAACACCCACCAGGTCAGAACTGGGACAGGGTGGGAACGCAGCCATTCCGCAGTTGGTGGAAATCGGGTGTAAGTAATAATAATAATGATAATGATAATGTATACTTTATTAATCCCACAAGGGGAAATTAATGATAACACTGTTGGTGCGTCCAAATAATACAAGCCTTCCGTGTTTGCGCACAGCCCCCACCCATCCTCCACACAGTTGCGACTAACCACGGAGGATTAAAAAACATGATGGACAGAAGAGGTAATTATCTTCAGAAAGTTTTATTGGAGCTGAAAGTCTTAATTAGCCTTATAGCAACTCATTTGGAAATGGCTTGAACGTAACGGACTCTCATTAATATCAAAAGTTATGCACTAAAGCTTTAACTACAACAGCGCAGAATAGCATGATGCAAATTGAAACTTCCTAGGGCTGCTATTACCAATTAGTAATCATTCAGATTAATCTGATCAATTTATTATGGTTATTATTCATGGTGAAGCTTCAAAAAGGCTTGTTTTGTCTGTTGAAAATCCAAAAGATATTCAATTCACAGATATCTAGATAGATAGATATTTATTGAGCCCAAAAATGAAAATTATGGTAACTATGGTATCTAAGACTGACAAAAGCGATAGTCCTTTAGATTTAAGAAACTGGTATGGAGAAACATTTGGCAATTTTGCTTGATAAATGGCTCAATCCATTCAAACTATTGACTATTAATTTTTCCCCCAGCCCCCTATAGTCACAGTGAGTTTTACATTAACTGGTAACTCCAGAACACCCAATGAGAGCTGAAGTCACAGCAGAGGCACAACATGCTTCCTGCTCTGTGTGATTTAGTTTTGACTTGTAAAAGACATTTAATTGATCATAACCTTGACATAATCAACAGATCAAGGAGGAAAAAACAAGTGTGATTAGGCCACAATGTTTATTCAGTAGTGTTGTTTCAACTTATAGGTACAATACTGTCAGCTTTTGTAAGACTAAAAAAAAGTTACCATTACAGTCATCCATGCTCACAGAATGCCAGTCAAGTCGTTTACACCCCTCCTTTGTGTACACACCCGCCACATGCTCACCTTGAGCAAGTACATTTCCAAATGGTAGGCACTTTGAAGGTTTAAAACATTTGTGAATATACATTTATATATATTTATATATCTTTTCATATACTAATAAGCAATTGGACTCAACGGTCAGGTCTCTAATACAGAGAGAGAGAGAGAGAGAAAAATAACTAAAAACTAAAAGAGAATGAGGAACCAACATGATGTGACCATGGTGGAGGGGTTCGGGTCCGGGAGGATGGCGAGAGCAGAAATACTGTGAGTCTTTGGGTTTTTCAGTATAGTTCAGTACCTTAGGTGCTATGAAAAAAGCGGTCAATAGAGATGGGGAGAAGAGGATGGTAGTGGACAACAACAGGCGCACAGATGGATAGAAAGAGAAGAACACGAGAGATGGAGATGTAGAGAGATGAACAGCTTTGTGTGGGTGGTGTTGGGAGTTTAGATGATGTGATGGCATCTACTGTGTCTACTTCACATTACTGTACAGCTGAAAAAGGCAACTTCACAAACCTGACGGACAAAACATGCGCGTTTCTTCAACGCAAGTTCATGTAGACGTGACTAAAAAATAGACAGTAACTTGTTGTTGTCATACAACCGTAGCTACACGGCTATTTTGCTGCTGCCATTTTGTGGCCTTTTATTGGGTTAAACCCAGGTTTTAAACCTAATAAACAATCTCAAATACTCAACAGAAGCTCTTTTGAAACCTGTGCACTGACCACTAAAGAAAGAAACATGAGTAGCCTTGAACGTGAGTGTCTTGTCAAAGACTATTCAGACATAACACTGGAGTCCTGCATTTTCTGTGCCGTATTTATCAATCCCTCTGAATACAAACTGGGGGGGGATGTGTTTGGGTGTTGTTTGCTGCAGAGGTATGTGCTCTGCATGTGGGGATTGAGCCCAGGCCTGGTGTGTTTGTGTCCAAGCAGTAGCAGGCCTGTAGTGAGCAGACCTTTGGGCCTAAAGAATCAACACTGGGACAGGGACAATAACACCAGGCTACACGGGTGGCTCCATGTAGCTGAGAAGGGGAGTGATTTGAGGGCAGTGGGGGGGGGGGCACACAGAACTGGCCATGCTCCAATCTGATTAAAAAGAAAGCGGCAATGAGGGAGGTTAGGGTAAACATAGAAAGGGGGAGGAGATGTTAGGGTTAAAGGGTACTAGCAGAGTTTGTGTGCAGTCACTGAACTCAAGGGACACATCGGGGAGGGAGGTGGCCATGGGCCAAAAACACAACAAGCCACGGCGCAGAAACTTCACCCCCAAAAAACTCCACAAACACTGAAAGCTGCACCACAGCAGAGGGAAGCAAAAGCAGTGAATGTGCGATGTGAAAGAGAATGCATTTAAAAGGAAAAGAAGTTCAGCGAGACATTACAGAAGCAAGATTTGCGATAAGTCTTCCCCCCCGAGCCCTGACGCGCTTATTTTTTTTTATCTTTTAAAACCTGTTCCTTGTATGTACTGTAAATAAAATGCTCTTGGAAACAAGGCTACAGAGAAGAGAACAAACAAATAAACAAAGACATAATCGAACGCTCACAATTGACTTAAAAACAGATGTGAGAACAAATATTAAACATTGTAACCTGAAGGGAGAACATTTACATTGACCGTTAACAGCGTTAATTATGAAGACCGAAGAGCTTCATCAAAACTACAAAGGCAATTTTTTTTAACATCAGAGAAAAAATTAAATTAATGTAATACACCTTGAGAGATCAACGACAGACATGCTAGGACAAAATAAAAAGAAAAAAGAAAGTAGGATTGATACAGAATAATTATATTCAATTATTTCCACTTGTGAATTTGTTTTCTTTACAAATAATATACTGCTACAGTTAAGAGTAGTCAGTAACTAGAACCCGCTCCTTTGACAGAAGACAGATGTGATTAGTTTCCTTGCCTTTACAGATCCTGTTTAATATTTTTCAGCCTTTTCAAATAATACACAAAATGTTTAAATACACTGAGATTTTGCCATAGAATAGGAAATGCTTGGTTTTCTTTAATTTTTAATTTTTTTTTAAAAGAAGAAAGAAAAGGTCTTAATAACAATACTCTATGCAAAAGCTTTCCTTTATGCTATTTTCCTTAATCAACTCGAAAACATTTTGTTGTTGTTCGTGTTTGAACAGGCTTGCTGTTGTCGTGGACTGTGTTTTCGACAGACACTTGTGATTTTGCTGATCTGTTGACGGGAGTTTTTTTTTTTTATGCATAAAACTCCTTGGTTGGGGCCTTCTGATAGGCTGCGCCGGAGGGTTTCCTCTCTCCCAGATCGTAGCTGCCCTCATCCTTCTTCCTCATGCGGTAGACCAGGAGGAGGATGAGGAAGATGGCAAACAGGAAGCCGATCACGCCGCCTGCAATAACAGCTGGGGGGGCAGAGACAGAAAGGGAAGGTAAACTATCAATGCTCAGAAAGTTAAATCAATGTCTACTGTGTGTCCTCATGGACAATGAGACCTTAAATTGAGCCGGTCTCCTTATAGTCTGAGATGAACGGTGTCTTGAGTAATCAGTTACTAGACAGTGAAATTTTAGCAACCCTATCAGCTATTGTTGCAACATGTGGAGAAACCAAGTGGCAACCGTCTCAGCAGAATGTTGAAACCAATGCAGTCACTTTATGCCAATGGGGAAAAAAACTCAATTTGTCCCAAGGGATTCAAAATTAATCACATTCTGTTGTTCATTTCACTTCTAATGTGTGTCCTGTTGGTGAGTTTGAAAGTTAGTGTTCCATGTATGGGACATTAAGACTCCGATCCTTGATTGGTACACAGAGCTGTGTTATCCTAATAATGGTTGATGCAACACAGTCTGTAATCCATTTAGTGACTGCTGACTGGGGGCTAAAGAGGAAGAAGCCGATTGCATTGGTTCCATTGCTTAACAATCAGGCAAATAAATCCAATGGGGACAAACAAACGACGACCAGTCCTGCATGGCTTAAACTAAATCCTGTTTCTTCTCCTGATCTGGCTGATAAATGTCATTGCAAGACGGAAATATTGTGGAAAAAAACCTTTTAGGAATATAATCTGATTCTATCTGTAGAGTTTTTGACATAAAAGATAAAGGTAGCATAGTAATGCTATATGTAAGCAGTTATTTTATTGTTTGATTTACCACTGTAACAGAAATAAGAAACAAGACAGTACTTTTTAATAACCTTCTTTTAAACTTTCTTGTCAATTTGGTATTGTAACAGGGCCCAAATTGACTGTATAAGTTACACTTATTATATAGGTAGCCTACTCAACATATCATGACTTACCCAACGAAGAGGCAAGCTCAAAAAACCCTGGACCCTACATACAATAACTCCACTGAAGATTCCATTAGAGTTATATTCTCAGAAACAGGATTATACTGTAGAAGACAATGTACAACTGTTTGTACAGGCTGAATCTGTGAGATTCCACACTCTTTCTTTTCAGCCAAGTCACCCTCAAACTACGAAGCCCGCATGGGGTCAGCTGAGAAAAAAAACTAAACCGTGCACACAGAATACAAATCTGCTCCCTCTGTTTAATAAACTGTGCGCATGGATTCATAATCTGTGCTCTCGGTTTTGTAAACGTGAGCAAAGTAAGAAAGATATTCACAAATTCAAACTTCTGGGATCATTTACTCTATAGCGAAATGATATTAAATCACAAATGACGCATCTTTCCTCCAAACTTATGTCTTTAACAGTAATTGCTGTAGTACAATTAGGAAGGGACAAGTTATATTTGAGGTAAGTTTGGAGACACCACCTTATTTCAAGATTAAATTAATAGATATTTTTGTGATCTGTGTTGTAGTTTATAGACAGTCCCTAAGCATTGCTGGCTGCTACTAGAGACCAATCTTATTTCTCCAGGTTGGAGGACGGCTCGTTGTAATAAAAATTAGTTTGTAGCTCATTGTTAACCTTCCTACGTGAGGAAAGATGCGTCATTTGTGATTTAATATAATTTTGCTATAGAGTAATGAATCCCAGAAGTTTGAATCTGTGAATATCTTTCGTACTTTGCTCACGTTTATAAAACTGAGAGCATGGATTATGAATCCGTGCTCAGTTTATTAAACCGAGGGAACAGATTTGTATTCTGTATGCATGCTTTACTTTTTTTTTTCTCAGCTGACCCTGCTCTGTAGCAAACTAACTTGTTTAACAGTGCAATGTTATGATAAGTCTTTTAGTTTGGTGTGTGTGTGTGTGTGTGTGTGTGTGTGTGTGTGTGTGTGTGTGTGTGTGTGTGTGTGTGTGTGTGGAGATTAGAGAGGCAGCTGTTGTCTAACAGGACGAGGACAGGTGGGACTAGTCATTAGTCACTGATGCAACACACCTGGGGGACACTAGTAGAGCAACGGATAAAATGTGCCCTGACAATCGCGTTAGGGTGATCGGTTTGATTTGTTGTTTTGGACAATTTGTTCTGCTTTGTGACGATTATTTAACTATACCTTACAAAGGTCTCCGTTAGCACCCAGCAAATTTTATTTACCGAGCCAACGTTTGGATCTGTCAGTACAGTGTGCAGATCCTTTCTCTGACTTTTGCATGCAGTGTATTTTTTTTCATCCACCACTTGTAGATGTTTTGGATGTGCGTACCCTACACTCAGTTAAGGACACATTGTAAACCCAAATGCCAACAGTGGTGTAACATCAGGAGAAATCTGAATATAATCCACGCCCCCCCACAGCTTTGACCCTGACTCCACTCACTAATGCGTGTAACTCGCCACATGGGCTTATTCCACTCTCCCTCCCAATTATGCCTGTTCGAGGTTCTTTATAGCTTTCTAATCGGTTTAGGGTCTCTCCTGGTGCTACATTTTGCCCTCTGCTCCACTTTGGGTTTTCACATGTTGACAGGCCCCACGGCCCCATGGGTAAAGATCCTGGCACACAACCAGCTGCTGAGCTCCAAGAAGCAGTAACCAAATTCAGAGTGAATAAATGAAAATTAGATTATGAGCAATTGGTTTTATGGAAGTCATATGGGAGATGAAGAGTAACGGTTATAATCTAGGAGGAGGGCAAAGAGAACAAGTTAGAGAAGGGAGAGATAAATGGTGACTAATAGGCTTCATCTTAAGAACTTTTAGTGGCAATACTTTTTTTCTATCACACTCAATATGATAGAGAACAAGAACAATATGCAAAAGATGAAATGAGGCTATCATTAGGAGAGAGATGTTAGCCGAGTTCTCATGTAACCGATGCTGTCCTGATTGTCCTTGTTGATGTTGTTTCTGCATATTGCCAACACCAGATGGATATCACACCAAAGTAAAAGTGAGGTGCCAATCAATGTTTGCCTCAGACACGTAGGGAGATAGAGACTGCATCAGAGAGCACAGTGATTTCAAGTCAGATAATTTCCTTTCCACTCTTTCATGTATTTAAAGCGACACACACACACACGCACACACACAATGACATGAACTTTACAAGGTCCCACAGAGGGATGCAGATGGAGTTTATTAAAAAAATGATAATGAGAAGTGGATTAGGTTGCAATCTTTACGTTGTAACGTATAAGAATGTGGGAAACAGATGACAAATTAAACAAACGTTCCCAAAATGCATCTGAGACAACAAAAGCTACTTTCATTAAAGGCTCAAATATAAAGAAATAGTTTGACATTTTGGGATATACGCTTTCTTTTCAAAAGTTAGATGACGAGAGCCAAAGGTTATCAGAGCATAAAGAATAGAAACAGAAGGAAACAGCTAGCCTGGCATTGTCCAAAAGTAAGAAGGTCTGCCTAGCAACACCTCTAAAGCTCACTTATTAATATATTATACATCTGCTGTTTCCCCGTTTCCAGTCTTTTTGCTAAGACTTTACCAATGTGGTTTATTATGACACATACCTGCCAAAACCTCTGCCCTCTGGAAGAGGTTTTCAGTGCGGACCTCAATGGCCTCCTGGGGTGAGCCGGGAGCACTAGTCGTACTAGTAAGCAGGTTCCTCTGCATGTCCTCTGTAACTGGCACTGGTGCCTGAATGAGGAGAAGAAAAACAGGATGGTTAGAAGGGAGTTTGAGGATGCATTATTGACTGAGCTGATTTTCACGTTCTGTTCTCTTGATAGTTCTTGTCTGTGTGTTTAGAGGATCTGGGTTCATTCAGGGCTGTAGTTTGTTTTCTTTGGTCCGTATCAACTGATGAGTTTGTAAACTTGGAGCCATGAGTTTGGTTTTGTTTCACAACTGGAAAAATCCAAGTGAACCAAAATGCGTCACTACAAATCACGCAAGAATGTTCACTCCGCTTTGTTGGTCACATGTGTCTGGGGCGGGAGCAAGAAAGTAAATGAAGGAATAGGGTCCTGTGTTCTTGACTCCATGGTCAAACAAGCTCATTTCATTTAAATAATCAGACATTGTTTTCCAAGTGACCTTACTATGTCTGTTCTGCTCATCAAGACTTTGCCCTGCTCTGCTGGTGTTTGTCTTCAACTTTAGCGGCGGCTGGTTTGACCACGGAGGTGCAAATGACGGACAGCAAGCTTAACCGCTGTCTATTTCTGTGAGAGAAACGTTGCAAGCTCCAACAGTTTGAATGATCAGCTGCATCACAGATTGCAAAGCACACCTGACTACAGGAGAATAACTCAGACTTGCGGATTTTACTGAACATATAGTAGTTGGTGCGGTTCGAGGTCGGATCTTGTTCTCACCACAAACAAACCGCTCCAGAGTTCAATTAAAAGCCTTCTTGCTTGTTGGGTCCGCTTTTGGTGTGCGCCCGGGTGTGATTGTCCCGTTCTCGACTGCCATAAGGAACCGCACCAGCAGGGCAAACAAACTCTAGTGCGATTCAACCAAACTAAACAAGGCAAGTGTGAAAACCCCCTTAGGTGTTATGGCATAATCCTTAAATTCATCACTATTGTTAATATTTAACAAATTGCTTGGTATTTAGGAAATACGCTTAATCGCTTTTTTGCTAAGAGCTAGATGAGAAGATTGATACAACTCTCATATCGGTCAGTTTAAAAGGAGATTACAGCCAGCAGCCAGTTATGTTAGCTTAGCATAAGAGTGGAAACAGCTAGCCTAGGTTACAAAATCTGTCTATCGACCAGCACCTCTACAACTCACACATCAACACGGTATATCTTGTTTGTTAAATCTGTACAAAACTGATGTTTAAAGATCAAAATTCTGGTCTTATGTTTGGCACTATTTACATATTTACAACCAAGATATAATGTGTTAATTTGTAAGCTTCAGAGATGCTGGTAGATGGATATAGTTACCCTTTGACAGGGCCAGGCAGGATGTTCCCCAGTTTCCGATCTTAATGGTAAGCAAGACTAACTGGCTGCTGGCTCTAGCTTCATATTAAATGTACAAGTATCAATCTTCTCATTAAAAACACTTTTTCACTTTCCACTGGTTCACTTAGTATGAAGGTCTAGTCAAAGGAAGAGAATGGGGACCAAAAGGGAACCTGGCCAGAGAAAGAAAATGGAACAAATCCAGATTACCCAAAAAGATTATTGCAAGACTCAAAACAAGTAGGCAATGAAAACTGAGCCAGTGGACCTGCGGTTTTGCTTGGACTCTAGGAAAAGAAGCATCGTATCTGGAATGGATCCGGGCCCATGTATCATGCTTTTTCCAATAACACAACAGAAGAGTGCAAATGACCAAACTGGAACTATGCCAGTACATTTGGCTAAGGGGGTAGTGATAGAGGCAAGAGTGAAAAAAATGTAACTGGGCCAGGTAGGTTTGGCTTATGGGGTTGTGACCTTGACGACTAATCCCAAACAGATGTAGTATCCAGTACAGTACAGTAAGAGTGCATCCCACAGAAGCGAGATCTAGGATGGTTCCAGAATATGTGATTATGTCCGAGAGAGATGTAATCCTCCATAATTTGCAATGGAGCAAAAACATTGAGAATTGACGTGAGCACTTGATCTTTATCCTAAAAGCAACCTCACAGCTCCTGGTATTACCGGGGATTTGATGACATACTGGGTCAGCTAAAGACATACTGAGGCACTGTGTCACTTGAGTCAGGACAGTTACAATTGAACCAGCATGATTATAAACGACTTTCAGTTGTCAATAGTCAATAGTTGAAAATGTTTAAGGATATTTTAATGTAATAGTTTCATATACCTTTAGTAGTTCAATATACTTACAAAATTCGGATTGTAGACATTTAGGCTACTCAGAGCGCCATATCTTGGTGGCGCAAAAATACATAAGGGCATAACAGCATATAGGTTGTCAAAATTCTGAATGTATCTTTACAGAAATGTTTTTTGTCCACCAGAGAGTAGTTTATTTATAACTGTCAAATGTGCTTAACCAATACATTTCTTACTCACAATTGTTATAAAAAAATATATATATAATTTAAGGGAATGTTTCGTTTAATGTTTGTTAGCTTGTGTGAAGAATATTAATATATATATCTATAGATATATATAGATATATATACACACACACACTATTTTAAACCTAATAGTGGTATCAGATTAAAAAATCCAGTATAATTCGGGCTGTACTTACCTCTGTTCTGAACGGTTTCCTGGGTGCGAAGTCCCTGGCCCTTTCCCTGACCGTGGCTGTCTCCACCCTGGGGGTGAAATCTTTGGTGGAGTCCTGGGTGGGTTCTGCTGCATTGGGCTCCATATAAACCATAGTGACAGTCACTGTTTCCTCCACCACATCTTCCCGTCCACCTGGGAGAAAAAGTTTAAAAAATGTCTCAATCATAAGGTAGTGTTTTATTTTTAGTTTTTAAAATTCCGGTAAAAATGTTTATAATAATTTTGTGTATGTGAAATAGGTAAAATGGGGGCATTCATCTTATTAATATTTCATGCCCACATTGATATAGTTTGTCTAACTTAGCTTCATCATTACAGCATTATTTATTTACAGTTTAAATCTCCTATAGAATACAGAGTGGCAGCGTTATAGGGTATGCAGTATTGGAAGGGCTACTGATCAGTCTTTGTCCTTTTACCTAGCATGATTTTCTCTCACTGCAATTATACAACTCTCCCAGAAAGGATACTTACTTTTGGACAATGAATGAAAGTTGTAAAGGTGCTTAAAGCAAGTAGAGCAGAGGAACTAATAAAAAAGAAAAATGTGCACACTTGCAATCTGGGTGACAAGGCAATCTCAATTCAAATCGAGTGAGAGAAAGAGAGGCAGTGAAAGAAAGAACCTACCTGTAGCAGACTTGAAAATTAATGTAATCACGGCTCTGGGCAAACGTATGTGTGTGTGTGTGTGTGTCTGTGTGTGTGTGTCTTACCTGAGCCAGACCCTGAGTTAAAGTCATCATCATCTTCAGGGTAGTAACCTCCTGAGCCTGTGTCATCTAGGTACAAGTCATCAGCCTGAGAGGAAGTCTTGGCTGCGTCTGCTATCTGTAAAACAACAGGATAACAAGGATGATGTGATGGTTTTATTACACATCTCTATTTATAGAACTCCACGTTAAAGGACAAGTGTTGGCTTTGGAGTGCTGGTGGCACTACAGGAAAAGTCAGGCACTCTCACACAGCAGTGTGGCTCTGGGGGTGGCAATGTGTCATTCTGCTCACATCTTTTGTCCTGACTGAAATATCTTAACAACTATGGATGCATTGCCATAAAACGTCATACAGTCATTGGTGGCCCCCAGATAATAAATCCTAATGACTTTGGTGAACCCCTAAAAACATGTCACCATTTGATGACTTAAATGAAGCACAAGTTACTGTCCAATCACAACATATAGCCCCTCCCACAGGATTGTTGTCTCGACAACAAGCCTAAGTGGTGGGAATGTTTGTGTTCTGGCTTAATGGATTGATTGGCTGAAAATACCACAGTCTTAACAGTGCCTGGTTGTTAAGAAAGCACCTCCTCTCATGGCGTGTAAGCTGATATTTTAACGAGAAATAAGATTTAAAAAAAAGTTTTTTTTCCTTAAAGTGGCTTGCAGAGCCGGATGTATGTTGGATACTTAAATATTACAGCTGTTATACAAAGTGTGTGTGTGTGTGTGTGTGTGTGTGTGTGTGTGTGTGTGTGTGTGTGTGTTTGCCACTGGAACAGCTATAAATGCATCCATGGCAACATCTATTCTACTCCTATTCACCAAACTGTGGTCAGCTGTAGGCTCCTGCTATACTGATAGTTCTGCTTTACAGAGTACAAAAGAGAGACCCCACAATATATCGCCCCTGTGTGTGCTGTGAGGATTTTGTGCTGATAAACCCGGGGCTGAATGAAGTTAGATTGGAGGAAATAATCAATTCGCTCGACAGGAAATAAGGGATTTTTGTTGTTGTTGTTAAAGGTGGTCTGTGAGAAAGCTGAGAGAAATTAGGAAAAATTATGTTTTCATTATGGAATGGTCTCTCAATTATTTTTTTCAAGTTTGTAGATGATGTAAACTTTCTGAAGATTTCAGCATTTCTGTTTGTTTCTGTCTAAAATTTAAAAAATTTAAAAAAGACAGACTATAAAAATGTTCATCACAACTCCCAATAGATCACGTAGCATCTTCAGATTTCTTGTTTTGTCTGACCAGCAATCCAAAACTGAAATAAATTCAATTACAGAGATTTTAAACACATGCAAGCAGCAAATCCTTATTTTGATGCTGGAACAAGGATGTTTTTGGGGCAATGTTGCTTGATTAATGACTTCAATAATGAATTGATTATCCGAGTTGTTGCAGATTAGCTTTCTGTTCAATCACTCGATGAAGCAACAAATCATTTCAGCACTAGAAAGAGAACAGGGAAAATGCCTTCTTTCAGCATTTCCAATTATTCGGTATTCCAATGTGAGTATGTTCAGTAATGCTTTTAAGTCATTGTATGTGCATATCTGTGTTTGTGTGGAGTAATGAAAGAGTGACCTGGCACTCTCCATAACAAAGAGGCAAGGAGTACACACAGCTAACAACAGCGTGAAAGAGCAAAAAGAAAGACGGAGGCGAGATGAAACAGAACAATACGTATCTAGATCTCTCCTCTCTCAACTGGCTCTGACTTCTGGAAAGGCCTTTCACCGTTGAGCCGCCTGATCAAAGAGAGAATTTGTTCAAAGCAACTTTATCTTAACCTTTCTTGCCTTCTTCTCATCCAAACCAATTCACCGGCCCATGCGGTCCACAGGTCTTTATGCATTGCCGATATGAGCACAATGGACCAAAAGGAGACGGGGCCACAGATCAACTGGTGACAAAGGGCACTAATGAGATAGAGGCCACACACACATCCATGCATGAGTAGACATGTTTTACAAATGTATGCAAGCATTCACTGATATATTGACTATACATACATTAGAGTGAGCAATTTAGCATACAACGAGACAGCATGCACACACGCATGAAAACACAAAGAAATGCATAAAGAGCTAAAGTGTTAACAATGAAGCTTTAAATCCCTTCAGGCCTAATAAACACAGATTTCAAAAACATTATAATTATATTGAAAACACTTTCACCTGACTTGCTAAATGAATAAATGGATAATATGCATAGTGATGCACAAGTGATGCACAACTTCCTAATTATCGTTTTAATTATTTTCTCTATTTAACCAGGAATCCCAAGGCAGCAACTAATGATTCATTTCATTATTGATTAATTAGTGATTATCTTCTTGATTATTCAGTTAATAAGTAATCATTATTTCAACACTTTTAAGCAAAGCATTTGGGTAACAGAGGTTTAACTGTACGAGCTACGCTGCAACACCAAATCAGTGCAGATCTGAGGAGGAAATTGTCTGTTTGACCTCGATAAACTTCCCTGACTTTATCTGACCCGCCGGGACACACAAACTAAACTAGCAAGCGTTGACTTTCTCTGTCACTTACTCACACATGCAGGGGCACAGACACAGCAACCCGATAAACTTTTCTCTCCTTATCAAATCCAGTAGCATTTACAGGTAGTCTCTGCTTTCAGCCCTTATCGCAGACTCTGAGCTGAGCCAGACATCAACTTGTCGACAAGTAAAGAGTTGACAGGTATGTTTGTTCCACTTTGGCATGGCTGCTCTGGTCTAAAGAATTAATTAAAGCAGGAAGCTTGTAAAATGGATCCAATTGGACATATCTACTTTAGCAACTTATCTTGTTGGAACTTATCTTGTTTTTGGCTATGAATGTTAAATATTGACTCTTCCATCTTTAGAAACCAAAACTTTCCTTACTTTCTATGTCTCCATTCACTAAATCAAAAAGCTAATGTGATATTAAAGTTTTGTGAACCAGTAAAAATAAAAACGTTAAGACCTGCAGTAACTTGATATTACATTTTGAGAAGTAAACCCTTTTTATTCACTATGTCAACCGGTATCAAATACCTAATGTTTTCTGGATATTACACACATCAAAGACACTCATGCATTCAGTCACATTCATGAATCAGACCAGATTGAGCCAGGTGTGTAAAGTGGCCAATGACCCCTTCCCTACTTCCAACCCCTCTTCTTCCAGCGCCCTTGCACAGACCAACTAAAGTTTTGTGACTGCATCTTGCATGGTTGTGATGACATGGCTATCGCGGTGACAAAGCCTGTCCAGAAAGTATTCAAAACTACTCAAAAATACCACTGTGGTAGATCCTACAACAGGTGTCTCCATGACCAAATTTTGCCATGACAACACACACAGATACTCACAAGGTGAAAATAATACCAGCATCGCTGACATGGCTGGTAATAATGAAGCAGGGGAAACTTGCTCACACACACAAAGACAGCCTCAATTAGACACCTTAACAAGCAGATCCTACATAGTTTGACTAAGCTTAGAGATGTGTGAAAGGGACAGACAAGGAGAGAGTAAGTGAAAGCAAGCAAGAAGGATGGCAAACTGCCTTAATGAGCTATTAGCTAGCGATGCGTGCCCTCTATTAGCTGTGAGAAGAGCTGCTGTTACTGGCATGTCTGCCTGCTAATGAACTAATACGCCAGCGGCAGGGCAGCTTCCTAACTGACTGACTGACATTCTCGCTGTTTGACCTGTAGACCCAGAGAAGATATGAAGACCAAGATTGGACAAAACATGGATGTCAGAGAAGAGGCAGACAAGGAAAGACTGAGGAGGAGAATGGGGGATAAGAAAGAGAGTGGGGGTGGACAAAAAGTAGTAGAGGATAAAAAAGAGTGAGCAAAGGAGGGGAAAATAACCCACTACTGCAGACAATCCTGTAGCCTGGAGGTTGCTCTGCTAAAAGCCTGTCAACATCACCATGTCCATGCCTCAACATCACCATGTCCATGCCTAGCCGGGCTTGAAAGGCGCTAGGTCTGTGTGTGCTTACTGTGTGTGTGTGTGCTTACTGTGTGTGTGTGTGTGTGTGTGTGTGTGTGTGTGTGTTATTTGCATCTCCCTCTCTTTTTTATAAGAGACAGAAATGGAGTCATCTGAACTAACCCTGGGCTCCTGACTTCCTACTGTTGACACACCGCTCTCACTTCTAACACAGCAAATATTAGCCCAACTCCAAGTCAGGCCAGGGGAAATAATGTTCCTCAAAGGAATGCAGACACACACACGCACACAAACAGAACATCTGCATGTCCATGAAAGCACCCACGGGACACACATATGTGCCAACACAGACGGACACAAAAATCCTTATCCAGCTCTCACATCTCAAAGGCGTGAGACGAATACACAGACATACACACATCATACACCAACTTCAGAGAGAAGAAAAAGGGGAAAATAAGTGCACGGCAGCTGGCAGACAGACAGAGGCTCAGATCTTCTTTCGTTGGTCTGCTGTCGTGTCTGATTCTTAACTATTTCCTTAGGTCTACCTCAAGAACCAAGAGAGAGAAGAGCAACACCCCTGTGTGTTTTCCAGGCATCGGACTTATTGTACATAAGGCACTGTGCTTCACATCAACCCCCTGCCCATTCTCTATATTTATTAGTAATATCTAGAGAGAGCACCAACATTAGCCATTTCACTTGCAAACAAGCTTCCTTTTTTCTTATTTTGAATCAAAACCGTTCTACTCGACTAATTGACATGATAAATCAATATGACAGTAATTCAACAACACTTTTCATAACTGTTTTTTTATTTGACTCATTTATCAGGCAAAAATGCGTTATATTCTCAGGTTCCAGATTCTTAAAGGAGTAAGTCTACGTTTTGGGAGAAATGCTTACTCGCCTTCCTGTCGAGAGTTAGATGAGAGGATTGATACCACTCTCATATCTGTGTATATGAAGCCAGAAGAGACTTAGCTTAGCTTAGCACGAAGACTAAAGCAGTTGGGATACACTTGTTTATCCTGTCAGCACCTATAAACACATTATTACTCATTTGTGTAATCTCTACAAAAACTGAAGTGTAAAAACCACAAGTTGCAGTTTTATGGGGGAATTTGTGCCAGACTTTTTCTTTGCCAGTCTTTATGCTAAGCTAAGCTAACCATCTCTCTAGTCATAGCTTAAAAGCTAAAGTTAAAAAAAAGTTTTGGACTATTTATCAGACAAAACAAGAAATTTGAAGATGTTCCTTTTGTCAAGATAATTAATTGATATTTAACATGACAACTATAGTTAGGTTAGGTGGACCCCTCGGCCCAAGTTTACTAGTCATTATCAGTGGCACACTAGCGGCTCTCTTTGCCTCTATATTTGTTTAGGTGTAATAACTTTTACAATATCAATGTTCTTCATATGCCTAGTTTGAAAGCTGTACTCTGTGGACTGTATAGTCTGCTTTGTTTTGTCCTGTGAATGAAATCAGTTCTCATTGTCACAACCAGGCAAACAAATATCTCCATCTATGAAAGAACTCAATACTGTGTGAGTGTGAGTGTGTGTGTGTGTGTGTGTGTGTGTGTGTGTGTTTGTGTGCGTGTGAGAGAGAGAGAAAGAGTGAGAAAGAGCCTGCTAATCCTTAATTAACAAAGTAAAGGTGGCAGATTGGCCTGCTGTCTTTCAATTTATCTTTTCTCCTCGTCCTGTCACAGATCAATACACAAGGTCAATAAAGCAACACAGTCTAGCAGGCAGCAACTGTTCTCTGCACTCTGCTGTCGGCAAACCAAACTCCCTCGACAAGCCCACTCCCTTCTTCCTCCCACCGCCTCCTTCATGACCTGGACTTTATCACTGCACAACTGACAGGACACTTGCAAACAGAGGAGGGGATATGGGCTGAGAGGGGCATCAAATATGTCCCCCCACTCCAGCTGGAGGGACAAAAGAAGAAAAGAGAATGAGAGAGGCATATGCCTAATTTCCACTGCATGGTACTGCTTTGCTTGCTTTTGGTATCAGGTACTTGTTTTCCACTGCAGACAGTACCGCCTCAATGAAGGCAGGATTCTTTGCTAATCCTCTTTGCGACGCCGTTTGAAACTGATCCCATAGGTGTTTTTCTCACCAGTTTGGATTATTTTAATTTATCTTCTGCAATATCCTGGTTTTTTTTGTTAGTTATGCCAGCAATACTACAATAACCTTTGCTGCTGAATTCATCCAAAATAAACCCAGAATCAGACACTTAAAATTCCTTTAAACATAGTGCACAACACTAATAGTAGGCTGAAACTAAAGACTACGCTTTCGTAGACATCTGATAGCAGCTTTGATCAATTACATTTCCGATTGTTAGGTAACATTACATACATGTAGTAGTGCTGTATGTGGTTACCAATTGTGTTGACTAAGTGTTCAGATTTCCCTTGGTTGCCGTCTTCACTATTCTCCAGCTGAGGCTCATTACTGTTATTGAGAGCAAAACAACCCATTTTCTCTTTAACAGAGATGAAATAATTATAATCGATGGGCATAATATACACATAGCGTGTTATTAAATTATCCTGAAGACAGCTTTTATGTTGAGGAACACTCGATATCATTTGGAAAAAACCTTTCAAACGAGATATTTTTAAGTGGTAAAAAAAACAAAAAAAAACTTCTACAACTTTCCAACTCTATTGTGCCTCACTGATGTTTGGAGAAGTGGAGAGTACGGAGAGGAGTGACTTGAGAAGACCATTCCAGGAGAGTTTTGTGGCTATACAGGGTGACACATTGGCTTCCCTGAATTCATGCAGCATTGGCCATCAACAGTGCACACCCCTGCTGCTTTCATGAATCAAGTATGACTAACAGCTGGAAACATGATGGTGTTGTGATTAGAGACTGAAAAGCACAGAACAGGAGGCGTACAGACAGAAAATACAAAAGGACAGAAGGAGTTGGTGAAATTGAAACATTATATTTGTCCCACGCCACCTGCTAATGACTGAAAGAACTGGTGGCAGGAAAAAGGTCTGCATGTGTTATGTATGTGGGTGATGGGTATTGTTTGGAAAATGTAAATAAGAGCAGAGCAGACAGTAACAGCCACCTACAGGGATGGAGGAGAGGATGTCTAAACTGCAACTGCAACGGGCCTAAATAGGTTTGTGTGTGTGTGTGTGTGTGTGTGTGT
>NC_045746.1:16580653-16604734 GCF_008692095.1 Etheostoma spectabile
TGTGTGTGTGTGTGTGTGTGTGTGTGTGTATGTGTTTGTGTCTGTTTCCCTTTGTGCTCTTTGAACCCACTCTAACTTTTATTGCCCTCCCAGGGATCATAATAAGGAACTAATTGATAGTCTTTGAGCCGCAGGCTGAGGAGAGGGGGAGTTCCTGCAGGAAGTCAACACAAATCAAACTCTCTCTGAGCCCTTAAGGTCTGGAGCTACTCCAGCTGAGTTGTGGTGGGGTGTGTGTGTGTGTGTGTGTGTGTGTGTGTGTGTGAGAGAGAGAGAGAGAGCGACAGACAGAGAGAGGAAGTGCAAAACAAGATAAAGAGAGAGCGCCATAGTCTGAAGTTGACATTTATGGTATACAAACCTACTTCTCTGAATGTTGCCTCCTAACTTAAACACACGGGTTTCCGCTTTTGACCTAACAACTCAAGAACGATCAAACAGCATTGCATTTCAGCTATACAAGACATTTCAATTTCCTACCTCTTTTTCATGTAAAGTTAGAAATAGCTAAGGATCCAGGATCTCTCTGCAGTACCACAATACTTTATTTAGAATGGTTGGACACATATTTGGCCTTTAACAAATATTGCACCCCCCCTGCGAATTGAATATTGCTCTATTTCATATTGCGATTTTTGATTAAATTGCGACTAATTGTGCAACCCTGGATTCAAGGGGCGTGGGGCTGAGAATCACAGATGAGGGGAAGTCAGACAGTATTGACAGACAGACTAACACATTGTTGGTTTTAGACCAAAGATCGCACAGTCACAAATCAACTTATTAACTTCCTTTGGCTAAAACCTTCCCAATCACTTGCTTAATGTTACTCAGAAATCCGTCAGGAACAGAGCAGCGTAGGCTTCCCGTAGGAATCCTCTTTTACTTCCTGTCAAATGCAAGTCCAATTATAACTTTGCCCTAGTTTGCTCTGCCAACTCCAGGAAAAACATCTGGGTCTCTTGACTTGCTAGATGTTTCAATGTATTCATCAGCTACTAAGTGACTTGGGCTCTCTTCTGTTTTGTGCTGAACAGGTGGCAAATGGTCAGCTTGCATGCTGGAAACTGTAGTTTTCTATCATGGGGTCTGTAACAGCTGTTCTGAAGGCAAAATACCTTAATTATTATCAATTTGAAAAAAAAAATTATAAAATAGTAAATATCAGCAACACAACGCTTCTCTTTTTAATTGTCGAAAAATCATTTAGTTATTTTCAAGAAGGTGAAAGGTAAAAATATGAGTTACCAATTTGTTCCTCTGACACTGCCCTGCACACTGTTGCATTAGCACAACTTTATATCCCTATAACGATTAAGTATACGGTCAAGTAAGGACATGACAATCAAATACAGCAGATCTTTCTGAGAGATATGTTGGCTGACTGGTTCAGACTGTCACTGCTGAGCTAATACACAGACTTTCTGAAGTGTATAAAAAGATCAGCTACCTCCTCACTGCTAGAGCATTTTCTGCCCACTGAGAGAGCATCAAAAACTACAACTGGTAGCTGTTTCAGTTTATAGACAGGGTAGATGAAGACGAAGGTAGTAAGTAAAATGATGAACCATCTAAATTAGGGATCTTTAATGTTTTTTAAGCCAACTGAAATACACAAAGGGAGCACCTACATTGTATAAAATTAAGTTGCACCAAAATTGGGGCCTATATGAATGTGTAGGGTGGCCTAAAGCCTTTTTTACATACCTTTTGTCATAGAATACTAAGCTATTAAAATTGCCTAATCAATGGTGGAAAAGTGTTGGTAAAGTTGGCACTGTTTTCATTGTTAAACATACATGTGTTAATTGTCAGGATTAACTGTATCTGTGGATTGCCTCAGTGATCACCTTACTTACTGGCCAGTATGCAAATGTGATTCATGTTTGTTAATAATATTTTGTATTCATGTTAAGACTTTTTAATTTTTGAAAAAACTTTCAAAAATTAACAGTAATTTGGAGGCCCCCTTGAATATCCCTGATCTATTTCACTTTTTTTTAGCAATGCTAGCGCCGTGGCTCTGGGGATGGGGATGAAAATGCAAGTTGGTCAGTTCATCATCAGTCCAGACTGAAATATCTAACAATTATTGGATGGATTACCATTCCATTTTGCTCAGACATTACTGTTACCAAGAGGATGAATCCCACTGACTTTTTCCAGCACCAAGAGGTTGCCATTTGTGTTTTTTGATTAATGTCCTGACAACTATTGGATGAATTATCATTAAATGTGGTACAGACACCCAAGAACTTGATGGGGGCTCACTGAGTCATCTGTAGTTGTATATTACTATAATTTATACCATTTAAACAGTGCACGCTGGGAGAATCGTAAGCCCACCTACCATAGTGTGCCGCTTTTGAACCAGCACCACATGCTCCTCTGTTTTTTCCTTCCTACGCACCAGTAAGACACAACATGGAGTGGCTATGATTTCCTCCCATGCAGTATTGCTTCCCAACAGGATGAAAGTCAATTTCATGGTTTCCAAGAAAAACACACATGCTAACAGACCACTGACGGGCAAGACGGAACAATGGTGCTCACCTCACTCTTACCCTTACCTGTCCAGTTGTATTTAGTAGGTTACAATGGAGTATGCATCTGCCACCAAAACTGAGTAAAAGCAGGACAACAAAACGGTGTAACATGCTTATGTCATAGCAGCTTCTCTATTTCATTTTTTTCTGTGAGTGCGTCTCACATGCTGCAACCTATTAGAGCTGATTCAGAGTGTTTTCACACCTGTAGTTTGTTTGTTTTGGTCCAAATCAGTTGGTCAGTTAGGTAACTTGGAGCGATTTAACTTTGATCGGTTTGGTTTGGTTTAACACCTTGAAAAATCCAGCATTCCAAAATAGGCGTCATTACAAATCAGCCAAAATACTCAACCCCCTTATTGGTCGGATATGTCTGGGGGCAGGAGCAAAAAAAGTAAATACAGGAAGAAGATCCAGTGTTTTGGTCTAGTGGTCAAACCAGATCATTTTATTAAAATTATCAGACATCGTTTTTGCAAGAGACATTACTACATCTGCTCTGGTCATCGAGACTTCGCTCTGCCCTGCCGGCATCTGTCTGCAATTTTAGCGTCTGCTTGTTTGATTACGGAGATACGAGTGACGGACGGCGAGCTTGAGCGCAGTCTATTTCTGTGATAAAAACACGGCATGCTGCTACAGTTTGCTGCTCTGCTGCATCACAGATTGCTAAACACACCTGACTGCAGGAGACATTAGCTCAGACTGGCGGAGTATGTGTAGTTGTTGTGTCTCGAGTACGGATCACGTTCTCACCACAAATGAACCGCCCCAGAGTTTGATTGACAGCGTTCTCACCTGCCCAAACGTACCGCACCAGCGGGGCAAACAAACTCTAGTTCAATTTAACTGAACTAAAGGCTTTTGGTGTGAAAACGCCCTTACTTCATCTCAGACCACTAAATATTTCACCACTCTAATTAAAAGGCTGTCTGATTCTGTCAAGTTGCTCTCCAGAGGCCTTGATCGGATTTAAAAGTTAAGTTAATGTAAACCTTCTCACTGTGAAATTTCTCACTGAGTGCTCCCAGAACTCATAAAGAAGGGAACAATGTGGAGCTCATGTGGTTTCAACATGGCCGTATTTAGAGAATAGCTCAGTGCTGTGGTATCCAGCTTCATGGACCGTAACTGGCTTTCTTTATGCCTTCTGCACAAGAAGGAGCTCTGCAGATTCCCAGGCCTGGCGAGCTCTGTTGCTCCCTCAAACGAATGCCTCTCTCTCCTCCCTCCTGTACGCCTCCCTGCTTGCCTGTCCACCGGTTGGGAATTGGGTAAATTCCTCAGCGCCGTTAAACGGCTTCTGATACGCACGGGAAAGCCTACATTCTTTGTCAGCTGTGAAACTCTAGACACTGGGAAATGGGGCTTCACCTTCCAGTCATCCCTGGTGCTGAGGAGGGGGGAAACAGAAAGATTTGCTGCAGCACGGCAGCTTTCTTCCCTCCAGACAGGAGAGAAATATGCAGCTTAAGAGAAAAGCTTGAGTTTAGCAGTGCAGAGAAGAGGAAATGTGTTAAAAGACAGAGAGAGATTTAATTGTGTTATATAAAACAGGTACCACAAAGACTCTAATAACCCAAAAGGACTAAGGTGCAGCATGGGAACAATTTGGAGTTTCTCTATTTAGCTGGAAGTGATAGCACAGTCCTCATGAAAACCACATATCAGTGGCTCAGACCACTTGCAGGGACTCAAAATGTGTACACACAGATGTGAGCAGCTGTATGAATAAGAAGCAGCACTTGTTTAACAAGAGCTCATAAACAGTTAAACCCTCTGCTGGACGCAGAGAAGCTCTCAAACTGACCAATCACTGATTGAATCATAAATGCCGCTTATTTCTATTCCACACTAGGGACAATCTATGTGTCTTATTGTCCTGATAATAACTTTAATTCACTCATTTAAAAGAATAAAAGGGCTTCCTTTTTAGATGTTTAAACCATGCCTCCTTCACGTTTTGTTTTTGGCAAAAAAAAAATTTCAAGCCTCTTAATTACATCTGTAGGAATTGACCTCTTTTTTGGGGCCCAAAGACCCAGATATATTATGTTACAGATATAAGATATATATAATGATATGATAGAAAGAGAAAACTAACAAATCTTCACATTTGAGAAGTTTGAAGCTGATATGTGCCTTTTTCCATTTGTTTTTTTTAGCTTGCAAAATGACTGAAATGTCAAATTAGTTGCTATTATGTTTCTGCTGATCCATTAATCGACTTATTCAGTGTTTCAGCTCTAATTCAGTTCATTTTTACATATTGTGAGAGCTAAAACTAGGTAATTCACTAGGTTTTCATGAAACATTTATTGGCCATCCATTTGGATTTACAAGGACTTTGATGGCCCAAGGGAACTGTCGTTTGTATGTTATTCTTCAAAGCAGAGACTGAGGGATGAAGAAAAGCAAGCTAACAACAGAAAGAGAGAGGGTTTAAAAGCCCCAGGTAAAGGCAATTACGGCGGACACAAACAGAAACACACAAACTCACTGAGACAGAATTTTCATAGACATCATCACTTTCCTCCTTTAATTAATAGCCACCTCTGGCTCCCATGGCAACCTTTAGCTGGACTAAAGAGGTCCTGTGTTTTTTTTTTCTCATTCATATCCCACTGAATCATGGCAGAAAATGACAACGCCTGCAGTGCAAAGCTTGTTCTGTCAAAAAGGTCTCGGTGACCCTATTAAAATCGCTCACTCTTAATGTAACATGAAATTAAGCAGAAATCTGGCCCTACAGTATATCGGTTCAGCGTTCTCATGTCTCTCTTGGCCCCCATAACAGCAGATTTTCCGTCCTTCACCTGCATCACATTAATACTCACTTGGCTTAACTTTTATCCCACAAATGCACACTATATGAGACCCTAGCCTTTCGTCTATGCAAGAGCAGGAAATGAATAGTCATATTGCTAACTTAGCAGGTATTCTCCAAGGAGCTGTAGTGTATTTTAGAGAAAGTAGAATAAAAGAGCCTGTATAACATCCCCCATTGCTGTCTGTACAGGACTTCTCATCTTTCAGGCCTGCTATGTAATACTTGGCTCAGTGGACAGGAATGAGTGCACACTGTGTACATCCACCTCTATTTAAATGCATATGAGACTGTTATCTACCTCTCTGCGCCAACAGGCTGCTTGCTCCCTCGATGCAAGCATACCATGGTTTGGTTGAGTAGCATGTGGCCCAGAACTGAAGCTCTGCTGTGCTCAGCTGCTGTCAGCAGCCGACACACAGACTCTGGTTTAAAAGCTGGGAAGGAGGAATACTTAGAGAGGGTGCCAAGACCATCTGTAAGGGAGTGCGAGAGAGAAAACAGTTCTCTCTTTATCTCATGTCCTTGGACCGGCCTGCTAAGAGGACACGGGGTGGATGGATGGAAAATCTTTTTCAACTATTACTTGTAGAAACTCAAGCTCACGGTACAGTATAGTGCATGTAATGAGTTGACAGATAATTAATTGCCAACCATCCTAAAAATTGAGCAATCATTTAAGCAATTTATCAAGCAAATGCGGCTCATCTTCGTATATTAGAATTATTGTCCCAAAGAGTTATTCGTTTCCACAACCAGTTCACATCACAACAAAAAGCAGCATAAAGATATACAAATGGCCATATTCAGATATAGTTAGCTAGCAAAATCTCCATGAATGCATTCATCATACCAGCTCACAAATATGTCAGCGAGGGAGATTGTTTAGGGCTGCTATTGCATGGGAGACAAAACTCCTGCTGAAACGAGCTCTTCTCTGTTTGATAGTACTGTAACCTATGCCAGATTAATTAAAATGTAGAGCGGCAATAATTAATCGAATAGTTGTCAACTTTTGAATTAACTGCCAACTATTTTGATAATCGATGAGTTGGTTTGAGTAAAAATTCTTTGATTCCGCTTGTTAAATGTGAATATGTTCTAGTTTCTTCTCTCCTCTGTGACAGTAAACTGAATGTCTTTGAGTTGTGGACAAAACAAGACACTTAAGGACGTTGCCAATGTATAGACCAAACAACTAATTGATTAATCGAGAAAATAATCAACAGATAAAACGACTATGAAATTAATCGTTAGCTGCTGTCCCAGATTTGGAGTGAGAAGGTTTGCCGCTTTTCTCTGTGTCATCAAATTGTAAATTGAAAACAGACAGTTTGTTTAGATATGAGGGCAGAAAACCCTGCTGTGGGTCGTATTTCCTGCCATCGCTAGGGGCCTTCATTTATGAAACACTTCTGTAGGTGGTAATAGAGGGTAGGAATAACTGACCTACAGTGTATTGTTGCATGGTTTAGAGGACTTGATTCAAATGCTAGGGGGGAGAAATACCAGGAGCTTCATTGTATACATTGTGCTTGCATAAAATTCATTTAACCTGCAAAATTCTGATGTTTTTTTTAAAGATTATTTTTTGGGGCTTTTCCCTTCATTAGTGACAGTGGACAGACAGGAAAGGGGGATAACACGCAGCAAAGGGCTGCAGGTCAGATTTGAACCCAGGCCACTGCAGAACTCAGCCTACATGCGGCGCACGCTCCTACTGGGTGAGCTAGAGGCCGCTCCAAAATTGGAATGTTTTTAAAACAAAGTTAATAAGTAAATGTGCATATAACTACGACACATTTGATCCAGCATACAAACACTTCAGACACTGTGGGACTCATGAATAAATAAAAAGCCAAATATCAAATTTCACAGCATTCTTTAAAACAAATATCTAGGCCTAGACAGTGATTTTGCTTTTGAGACACACTGCCTGAAAATAGTAAAACCAATTAATTGTGTGTGAAAGAAATAATGCACTTCTTTAGAAACTCTGAGATCTTTGTCTCTCTGATGAGGAAGTCTCCAATTATAGATGCCAGGCACTCATATCCTCTGACCACTCCTGGTGACACTGATGCTTAGTTGTCTGCACTTCCTGGCATTTGACTCTGATATATGACCAATTCCTCTTCATTTCTGGAAATTGAAAATATGAACTACCGCTGCTGTAACATACTGTCAAAAATGAAGCTTTCATGGTCACACCAGAACCATGAACACCAAATATATTGCATCCTGCCTCGAATTTCACACTCAGTGCGGTTTATTTTGGATTTTTGGTCTGGCATTTTGACACTTTGCCACCAGAATGGTTTTTTGCAAACAAACACCTGAATGACTGGGTGATTTATATCCATCCAAGTATTCAGAATGGCTGTTTTATTAACTGTTTTAGCTGTGGGAGGTAAAAAGGCTGGAATCCTGGCTTCTTTGTATATATAGGAAACATTTCATTCCATGCTCATATTAAGTGTTTAGGATGCTTTTCCAAATCAGGGTATCACATCTCTTCCTAAATACATTGTAAATAATTACAACCATTAATAACCAGTAAAGACTTCAACAGCTTCTCTAGGCTCCCACCTGAGATCTATCACATTGTGTGTTATATAAACCTCTGCTGTGCACATTACACCTGTGCCACAGGCAAACACTTTTCAGTATGGTGCCTTGGATACATAAACACACACACCTCAAATATAATGTACATATTCATATTAACACATTAACACAAACTATAGAATGGGTTGCTTTGACCTGTGCATTGACCCAACATCATCATACAGTGTGCAAAAAACACTACACACACAAACAGTTGTCAGTGTGTCAGTCAGTGCTCTGGAAAGGGATGAATGCATGCTTTCAAGCCACAGCAGGACTACAATATCAACCATTCCTGTCCTAACACAGGTGGTGCTGCCACTGCTGCTGGACGAGTCAATTAAAATGAATATTATGTGCATATGCACCTAATAGTAGATTGAGTGTGTTTGTGTTTGTGTGTGTGTGGTAATCTCTATATACAGGCATACACGGTATACAAACTTGTATACTGTGTGTATCATAATTACCTGAGGCACATGGGGTCAGTCAGAGTCCCGTGTTCTGCACCGCTGACTGAACTTTTGCGTCAACAAAGCACACACACGCCACTGGAATGTGTTTTGTTTGAACCCTATCGCTATAATTAGGCTTTGTGTATGTGTGTACATTTGTTCCATGATGCCTGTGGATGCTTTGTACTTGCACTCTTCGTTCTTAAACCGAACTGTTGTTCAAGTACTGCCAAATGCTGGTCATGTAAATTACATGCTGAAGACGGCATATACCAAACGTCTTGGTGCTCAGGAGTTCAATTTTATTTGAAAAATAAAACACATTGTGGTACTCCAGACATTCTGTCCTCAGTCTCCCTTTAGCTGTTACCTCTGGCATGCACATAATGTGCAACATAAAGGGGCACTGCTAAGTGTTTTAAACTCAGTGTCCTTAATCTTTGAAACAATGGAATGCGCATAGTTTAAGGCTCAGGAGGGGGTCAAAGTCATTAATCACTGATCATGTGCTCCAGACTAAGAGCTAAGCTAATCAACTTGTCTTCTAACAATCAAGGTGCAGAGTCAATACACTTTCAGCTCAGTCAAATGAGTGTACATTAAAAATAGTGTGTTCCATACAAGAAAGGACAATTAGTCAATCACTTGTCTTTTTTTCAGTTCAGTAACAACAAAACTCCTTGATGGCAACGACGGATTGTCAGCAGCTTCTATTGTTAGGGGTCCTCTAGTGCTCGGTGTCACAAAACAAGTCTCTCACACCTCACACAGTCTGGTTTGCTCCGTCACTTTGTCAATGGAAGGGCATGGTTTCCATCAACTCTGCCTTTTAAAAGCTTGTGTGTTTCACTGGCGTTATAAAACTAACCAGGGCAGGGTGAGGTGTGTGTTCCACATTATGTGTCTGCATTTGTGTTCACATACTCTATGTACACATTAAAAAGTGTGTGCTCACGTTTCATTGATGGATGAACTACTGTACGTAACCAGTTTTGAACAGTAACATAGTCCAGTTTTTTTTTTTATCCCATTTTAACGTCTCTTGGTCCGTTGTTGTGTGTCTCTAACCAATCTGTTGCCAAGAAAAGAAAAACCCGCCAGCTCTTCATTGCCAGATCATTAACACCACAACATAAAAGCTCTCTTGAGGACTGAAGGGGTAAAAGTTTACCACATGTCTTCTTCACCACATAAAATTACAACAAATACAGAGGATGGATTGGAGAAGGACGAGAATCTACGGTGGTTCTGAAAGCTCAACGCACTGCCAACGTGCAAACAGAAAAAACACAAGCAAATGAAGAAAACAACAGGTCAGCGCACTGTAACTTAAGACAACACGAGCACAAATAGAAAATAAACATCAATTTGACAATACCCAGATGCAGCATTTACAAGAAAACGAGAGAAAGAAAAGACAACCAAATACAGAAACAGCAACTTGCAGCAGTTCTGTATATGGCTGTTTTCTCACAATTTTCTTCTAAATGCTGAGCATGTGTTGTCAAATTCATATTTAGTTTTCTATTTTGCTTGTGTTTTCTTAAGTTATAGTACTTTGAGCTCTCGGGGCCACTGTAAGCAATTGTTTGCCCGTTTCCACTGACAATCTGAGTAACATGGGTTACCCCGTGTATTTCAGATGACATGAATACATGGTTGGAATATAAACGTATAACTAGGAAGAGGAGAAATCCAGATAACAATTTTTCCATGCCTGTTAATACATGTGGCTATGTATGCACTTATCAGCATGCACGGTTAAAAAAAAAACATGATGTGCCACATTCCTCCATCCAGGACGCCAATCTCTCACTGCTGCCAGCTCTGACAAATAGGCCTTTATCACCTGAGATGAAAGCCGGGGGGAGAGAGAGAGAGACAGAGAGATAGCAGATGGGGCAGTGGCATGCAAGCTGGGGGCAAGCTGCTGCAATTTTGTCGCTTTGTTGGCTGACCGGGTTCAACCCATGTGGTGCAGCGATTGAATTCCCATCCAAGCCTTTTCCTTAAGAGGATTTGGACTCAAGGGACTCAGGCCATAAGACTACAGTGTAAGGGAAGGGACCCATGATGGGAATGATGGAGGAGAAAGGCAAGGGTGCATTCAAGAAAGAAAGAAAAACCAAGACTGTGAAAAAACAAATAGCAGCAAAGATAAATCCTGTGGAAACGTGTTCACTTCTAGCAGGGATAATGTTTTAGGTATTTAAAGACAGGAAGGATGCAGAGATGGTGAGTGATGTTAATGAAAGAAGTCCCACAATTAACTATCGGAAAGAGAGGGACTGTAGAAGAGAAAGACAGTACATTTTAAGGAACAGATGAATAGAAAGAATAGAGATGCATTGGAAGGATGAGATGACGGGAGGGGATTGGCAGGTGGTGATCTCTGATCCCATTATCCAAGGCTAATCCTGACCAGTAGTGAGCGTGCTTGCATGTGTAGTAGTGAACAAGTGTGTCTGTTGTTTTTGTTGTAGGCATGACACTCACTGGCACATCAGGTCTGTTAGTCAAACCTGAAGCCAGCTTTAAGGAAAAAAACTGATCTGTTCAAATACTATTTTTTTGTATAGTATACGTTTTTTTATTATGTTTTAACAAGCTTTTTGTCATTTCTTGCTGCGTTTTTTTCTCTTGTCTGTCTGCTCTCCATCTCACCCTCACTCACAAAGCTACAGTCTTCTGACAGCTCGCAGCTTGTCAGATGAAACAAAGTTTGTCTCAGCTTTCGTCAATAAAACTTGGGTGTAAACTTTTCAAAGTTTGAGAAACAGCAGATACAGTGTGATTGAGGGAGTTGAGAGTGAGTGAGCGTTTGGCAGCCCTCGATACAAGTCCAAAGTGTCGTCTCCTACAGTATGCACAGGGTATATTAATAGTCAGCTAGCCAGAATGTCTGGGGCACAATGTGTTTGAGTTACAAAATCTACAGAGACTAAATGAACTGTAGATTATAAATCAACTGATTAATACTGGTTCATAACCTAAGCAAAACAATGTGTGGATTACTTGCTTTGCTGACCAAAAACTCCTGCCATCAGTGCATTGTCAGTTTGAAGAGCGTTTCATCGTCTGGCTTTAATCCAGTCCGGGCCACCATGTCACATGATGATGTCAGATGACTGCAGTTACAGATGTAGATGTGCAAGTCATTATTCTGTGTCATGCTAAGATGTTAAGCCTCAGAAAAAAAAATGTCTTGCCAAAAACACTGTAATCCCCCTTTGTTCAAACCAAAGACAAAATGTGCTGTCAGACACAAACAACAACTAAATAAGTGACACATTCATTACACTATTTTAAAAACTTTGGTGTTTTGTTAAGTGATATGATTAAAAGCCAAGAGCTACATTGAGTTCATTTTTATAAGTCTACACAACATGCAACAGATTGTAAATCCATTTATTGTTTGTCAAAACTGGCAATGAAGAGGTGCTAAAAACAGACTTTGAGTACTCCTGTGCGGTAACGGAGCACATGCTCAAGGTGCTCAATGGTGTAATGTGGCCCCCACATAGTTTGAATATCCTCTATGATCCTGAAACAACAGGCATTCAGACCTCAAGACTCATGCAATGTTTTACTTATTTATAACCATTTTAGGCTATATCCACACTAATATGTTTTTGGTTAAAAACACATATCTTTAGCAGCGCGATATGTGTTGTCAGACATGTTAAAAGATGTGCAGATGTGTTGTAAAACGAGTTGAAAAGCATGACACAAAAAAGGGCAGCTCTTAGTGGGCTTAAGTATGAACAGTGACTAGATGCAATGTGGGCTAAGCATGACTCATGTAATTGCACATTAATGGTGTCTAATTATGGGTGCATGAGCTGAGCTGCTTGCCAGACTCAGCGTAGGGTCCACAACTAAACAGGTTTCTAAATCTCTAGTCTCCATCAATATAAAAACTTCAACCTAAAATATCTTCAAACACGGACAAAGGATTTCTTTTTAATGTAATGTTTGCTTGGCAGTGTTAACACAGTGTAGGTTTAATTCCTGCAGGGAGCTTTAAGCATTGTAAGGCCCAACAACAGTTGATTATTGCAGTAATAATGTGCACCCATGAACCTTGAAAGATCATGATTAGCTTAAACAATATAGTCCTTGAAACTTCCTTTTTAGCTAAAGCACTGACTGTACCGGAAAAAAAACGTCACATTTCAGCCACAGAGTGGAAAGAATGAAGACACAGGCTACTTTTCCCCCATAACACTGTTACCTGTGTGGATCAACAGTGTTGAAGAGTAACCTGAGGTTCATCTGGCAGATGCTGAAGATAACCCTCCTGGGGGCTGAACAGCACCTTAAACCTCTTAGCAGTGTAGTCCAACTTTAATCAGAATTGGTGTACAAATACTCACTGCAACACAAGGTCTGTCCATACAATGGCGTCAATACCAGTTTTACCTGCTTGCAGTTACAGTAGGAGCAGACGGATTGCAAGTAAAGCTGTAGCAATTAGCTGATTCATTGATGAGTCACTCTTCAGAAAAAGTATTCAATTTTGAAAATTGATTAATTGTTTTGGTCATTTTACAAGCACAGATACAGTACATTCTCAGTTTCAAGCTTTTCAAATGTGATGATTTTTCTGCTGTTCTTATATTATACAACACATCACATTCCATGGACTTTTGACAGGAAAAAAAAACAAGTAGTCACCAAACAATACTACAACTCCAATGTTGACCAGTTACAGTTTATGGTGAATTCTGGTATTGGTGAACAACACAGCACATGCTGCAGCCATCTAGGCAAAACCATAGCACTTCCTTTAGCTCATAAGCCCATCATTTCCCCAGTGAGAAATAACAACGGTGATTTTGTTTGGAGAATACTGCCTGCCTTAGGGATCAAACACCAATCACACAAAGAGGAGGCCATTGTAATGTACATCTGTGTGTGTCTCTGTGAATGAGTGATGTTTGACAGAAACACCACAGCTCCTTGCGCTCAGTTCCTGTGCTAGTTGAAAGAAACAACAAAAAGAAAAACACTTTCATGTTGTACATATGCAGGCCAGCTGCTTGATGCTAAATACATTCTTCTCTTATCAACCAAACAACAGCCCACAAGTAAGATCAAAAATATGAATAAAGAGCTCACATCATTCAAGCCAATATCCTCCAGGGGGCCTTACATGTTGCAGTTCAACTTTGATTTCCCCCTAACTGGAAAGACTCTTCTGAGGACTCCCTGCTTCTTTATACTGTTAAATAAATAAGTTCACACTCTGCCACTTTTAAGGATGAGGTGTGCATCCCTAATGTCACAGCAAAACCATCTTGTATTGGTTTGGGGATATTTTCTGCAACTTTTTTTAAAGAAGTCTTCTAGCCTCTGGCTCATACTTGGAACTGATGGGGTGAAATTCTTATTCATGTTCCATCCAATGTAAATAATTGAATTCTGGCAACCAAAATAGGCCCACTGCTCCAACCACAGTCTGCATTTTCAATCTTTAATGACTTTGTAGAAGAATAAGCTGAGACTTTGAAACAGTGTCAATTTATCAAGAGATAACACACAATTAGCCAGAGCCCAGTCTTTCACAGAAGCACTCACTCCTTTAGATGCAGGACCAACATCACTAACAAAACCTATGCAGCTAAAAATGGCTTTTAATGCGCCTGCCAAACCTCTGCTCACTATATGGCCTTTCCCAATTCTTTCCCTGTGCTGTAATTCTACAAGAATGTGTGGTTTCTGAAGACTGCAGTCTGGCTTTCCTGAAACAACACAAGATGCTGGCCGACTGGCGCTCCACCCTGTGCTCCAGGTTTTACTTTACCACCCCCTAACCAATGGGCTGAGCATGCTGGGGTCTCAAGAGACTCATCAAAAGACATGGTAAGACACAGCGTTTTCTTTTTTTAACAATAAAAGAGATGAAGCACTGAGCTCTAGTGCATAAAACTTTGAAGACTGATCTCTCAACTAAAAACGGACAGATAAATGCAGTGAAAGCTGTGGAGCAGAGGTTGTGGTGGTACATCCCACACTAAAGAGGAACCACTATCAAAAACCCATCAGGCGGCATATGTTTGCAGCAGCTTTTGCACTGCAAGTCTAACAAAATGTGTCATAAACTCTCTTGTGGTTACCAAGTCACACATAGTGAAGTGAATCCACACTAAACAAAAGCAGAAACTGTGACAGTGAGCAATTATCTTCAAAAAGATGTCTTCAATAGACTCTTCAGAGGTGTGTGTGTGTGTGTATGTTGATGCAGAGAGTGTGTGGGCAGCGAAGATGTGGCTGTCGATCCCACAATTTCACTATAAAAGAGTGAACAAACTAAAAACTTGAGGGTACTTGTTTTTCTACATTACCATAGGTACCAAGGGGGATGCAATTCTTCTGGACATTATGGGGGCAGTAGATGCATAGTGTAAAGCAAAGTGTTCTAGTCTGCAGTTAAATGCTGAAGAAGAAGACGAAGAAAGCCGGTCAGCACAGAGAAAAAGAGCGCCTCAATTTACCATACATCTACAGCAACTGCTTTCCCGACTTCACTTGGAGCTCCCAAACAAAAAGTAATTTGCTAAACTAACTTAACAACTAGTTAGTTAACAACTTAACATGCTTGCTGTCTGGGAGTTCCAGGAGAACTCATGGAAGAGGTACCATATGCTGGCTATGTGGTGATGCCAGGCTTTAGAGCAGCGGGCCGTGGGTCCAGAAGATTTGCATCTCCTGTTTACATGTAAATCATGCTTACTTCGCCCCCTCCACTTAATCCCATTAGAACGTTGAAACTAAACAACTGACAGTGAAAAAAGAGTAAGATGACACAGTCCATTCCAACCCCCCCAAGTGTTATCCTTAAATTACCGTGGCATCGAAGTGGGTATCAAGAATCATGAAATTTGACTGTTATTAGTATTGATGACTAATTTTATGGCATGACATCCATAGTTGCCACTATTGTTTTTTATGATCTTTAAATGTTTGAATAAAGGAATTAATGTATCCATTACAATTATTTGTCTTTATTTTCTTACACGCTGTTGTTTCAACTTTGGTATTGACTATCTTGTACTTTTTTGGCTGATATTGGTATCCACTACGAGATTTTTGGTATTGTGACATCAATAGTTATAGCTACGAGAAAATTCAGGAAGTCATGCATTACTCTTATAATACGGCAAAAGTAGATTCCCTTTGATCAGAACATTCAGACGTTTATGTAAAAGAGTATTCAGCAATGCATTATTCCACCTCTAAAACGTTGGGAGGACTCCTAACAAAAAGATTTGAAGTCAAAAGCCGAAGCAGCAGCGCAGCATATTCTGGGTTGTCTTTACATAATGCAACTCAATAGGACTTCACAAAGTTCCTTCAGAGTCACAGCAGACATTATACTACTATTTTTCTAGTTGTCCTATTGTGTGTTCATGATACGATTAACAGGGACCCACACACACACAAAATGTCTCCATGTGGTGGTCCAAAACTCCACAGTGCCCCAACAATGACACTGAAAAATAAACAAAACAACTCCTGTGTTCTTTTAAAGACTGTTTCAAGGGTTAATTGAGCAGCACTACTGGAAATAGGGGATGATCACTTACGTTAGCCAAAATGTTATGGGGCTTAAAGCTGCTTAAAGCTTCTGAAGATCCCTTCTTCTTTATATATCCAGTATGTCATTCTTTGTGATGAATCTGAAAAGCCCTGCAGAGCTGGGAAAGCTGGGAGACTCCCGGACAGAAAGGGTATCCTGCTAAGTGGAGGATAGTGATCATGCAGCCATTCCACTCAGCCACCCAATCACTTGATTAAACAAATTATCATCATCAAAGTAATCAAGCTTTGCACCCTGCCTGCCTGCTTCCATTACACCATGAAAACTGGTTTAGGCATAGCATGGAAATAATACGGATTATTAAAGTGAAGCTATGACCTTGGCTAATGTCGCTGTCAAAAGGCCTTACATTTTTGAGGGTGGAAGTTAGACAGAGATGGCCAAAGAGAAGGTTGAAAGCAAAGAGTCAGACCAAATTAGATAAATCCAAAAAGTGAGAGACAGCGTGTCAGTGAGGACAGCGTAAAAACTGATTTGTGTCCTAACATTTAAAATGTCCAAACCCCACACACACAATGAAGCCTGTAACCTGAACACAGTCAACCATGCAAAAATAGATTTCCAGTAAAGGAGTCAAAGGGTCAACCATGTACCTGACTGTGGACACATTCTCACTGGCAGCCTCTGTTTGTTTAGAGACCTCTCCCTGAAATTTTCCACCCGTCAAGGAGGGCTGTGTGGTCTCACCCGTAAGGAGAGCGCCGGCAATGAGCTTGTCAGCGGTATTTGCATTTAAAATCAAAATGGATTCCATCTGACACAGTTTCTCTGGTCTAAAGCCTCAGTGGGCTGGATAATAAACCCAATCCCTTAGCATAATGGAGGACTGACTGCTGGGGCGCTGAATGCAGCATCATGCTCTGCTGAAAGGGTTTACAGTCGCAGTTGAGATCACAGATGGCTGTTAACAGAATGCATTAGTGAAGATTAACTCGCCTGGTAGAATCGCCACATTAGTGCCTCTGATCATGTTAACAATCACAGCAGGACGACAGTGTGGGGTTTGATAAGGCATGCAATTTGACCTGGGGCTGCACATTTAATTGTGTGTCAAATTTACCACCATAAATGAATATAAGCATATTGTCAATATCAAAATGCCATACAATGTAGAACAGCAGTCCAGATGTGCAGACTGTGCAGGCAAGTGATGTTACTCTTAGGGTGGTATAATAAAGTGTATTCATGTTTTGGCCAATTAAGTCATATAATAAACATTACTCATTTTCCATTCCTATAAGACAACTAGGGCTGGAACAACAGCAAACTAATCAGCAACTATATTTCGACAATTGATTAACCTTTTGTAAGCAAAAATGTCAAACATCTGATTTTTCAACTTCTGCACTCTGAAGATGTGTTGTTTTTTATTTATCTTCTATGGCAGTAAATGAAATATGTTTGTGTTTTGGACGGTCGTTCAGGGTTAATTGAAGACATCCATTTGGAAGGGCATTTTTCACTTTTGCCCAGAACATCAAACGATAAAATCAAGAAAATAAGTGGCAGTAATTGCCACTTGGAGAAGAAACATAGGCTCCCTTTGACGACATTTCATGCTAATGCTGATATTTTTTGTGAGAAAAACGCGTTTTGACAATAGACAAATCCATAAACATAAAAATGTACATAAAAATCACACGTTCTTTTTCAAATTACCAACTATAAATTATTTAAGACTTGGTGTGAAAAGGCCCTCAGTCTGATTCTCAGTAGCAAATGAAACTTTGCTCCAAATATTTTCTTAACTTAAGTGCCCAGCGATGTCCCTTTATAAATGTGGCCCCTGCTTCACCAATGTTAGCTCATACAGTCTTACAGTGTGAGTCACTGTCTGGACCACTTTGGTGATGTGGTCACAGTTTAGACTTTCAAACATCAGATGTCTGCCACAACAGCACAAAGGAACATCTGGATACAGATAGGGTCTTGACATCACGGTTCCAATGAATCAAAATATAGTACTGAATCAAACTACAGCAACATCAGCACTCACCATTGCCTGCAAAATTAAACTCAGATTAGGAACTAGAATATGAAAGTAAGTTTTTGCCAAGAATATGGAGTGTTGGAGACGAATGCACTTTTTTTTAAGCATGGATTTTTCTAAGCATCTTATTATTCAATTACAGGTTATGTGCTCATAAGGACAGTATTAAAAAAGCTGGAAGCATTCAGGAGACTACTGAGACTACCCACGTGGAGACAGGGATGGAAACACATACTTCCTCTTTTTTTGTGATCCATTACAATTACGAACACGTCTCAACCATGAATTCCGTAATTCCTTGAATAGAAGCCAAGGTCTTTATTTACCTGAACCGCAGAAGGTAGTAGGCTTTTATTTGAGGCAGGCTGTTATTAGAGGCCGGCCTTTATTTCTAATTCCATCTGTTTGATAAGTTTCATTGTTTTAAATAAACTGTTTTAAATGAAGAGCGGAAGAGTGGCGTTCCAGTGGACAGAGAGCATTCATTTTTAAAGAAACATTTGCAAAAATATCATAACAATAGCCAGAAGGGCGACAAAGCAATTTGGCAACACCACCACTGTGTCAGTTTGAACCCTATAAATGTACCGAGTATTTATTTCAAATACAGGTAATACAGTATTGCTGGTAGATTACATAAGAGCATACAATAGTTACATCAGTATCTGATAAACGTTACAGACGGTAGCTAGCTAGCTTTCTTTCTAGCTCCAGGCTAACTTTTTTCCTCCCACCTCCAGCTAGCTAGCCTTGCTCTGCTCCTGTTGGCTAATCTTGTTGGCTCATCCTTCTGTTTCTTCCGGTGTCGGATCCTCCTGGGGTCAATGTGAGTACCATAACCCAGAAAAAAAAGCATGAATATATTGTTGAATCTGTTAAATTAAATTGGTAGAAATGTACATTACGGTAAACTTGAATGCATATTATATTAAAGGCACTTAGCAGATTATCCACACTATTTTTTTCCCGGCCTTAATTTGAGGCCGGCCTTTATTTGTCCATGTTGACCACGCCCCCGGTCACTTTCAGAAGCCCGGCTTTTAATTGACTACCGGTCTTTATTTGAGGAATTACGGTATTCATGAGCTCTCATTTGCAACCTTTAAAGACACTGCTTTTCACTAAAACAAGATGAGTTTACACACAAGCATGCATTTAGAGAAAAAAAAGTGCTATGCGCTATGTGGGGAGTTCATTAATGAATTTCTCTATCCAGCTCATCAGCTTTCCCAAATACCCTCTGGAGTCTCAAGAGTTTTCTCATTAAAACAGCTCTAAATTAAATGACTGCATGGAGTATAATCTGTGTTTCGTGATAGACTACACCTTGCATAGAAAGCATGATGTACACACCTTAACTCATTTGCTGGTGTTTTGAGTCAAGATGGGGGGGAGTACATTTCTTTCTGCTTGGAGGAACGCCAGGGCAGATATCAATTTGGTGCCTTATAGAGACGATAAAGTGTGCTCGTAAATATGGGTAAGCACAGATGTGTTAAATGTGCCGTGCCATTTTCCACAGCAATCTTTGGAGTTACATGGTAAAACCTAGCTGACGTCAGGGCTTCAAATGTCTGCCTTTTTTTGGGCTAGTATACAGATGGAACACATTTGGCCCTAAGATCATTGTCTATTCAGCAGAACAAAGTCAACCAAGAAAGTTTCACAAGCAGCATTTGATTTCACGTCATCCTTTAACGAGCTAACCAACAAAACCTGAAACAACCACAATCCACACTAATGATATTTAATACAGGAAAAATAGAATAGAGAAGAGTAGTAGAGTAATAGAGTACAGCTGTCTTACTCAGCTTTGCAGTAATTTGCAGCAACCCCACAATCCTTATAATGGTTTTGATGTGCTTTGGCATATGGACTCTGGACCGTATGAATTCCAGTCAACAGCATTTAAATAAGGCATGAGATTCAACTAAACACCAAACATTTGCTTTTCAAATGTGAGGATTAAATGTTTCTTCTCTGTCTTATGTGATAAACTATTATTTATACGTGTATATTTGGTATTCGAACTAGTGTAAAACAAAAGAATTTGAAGAAACTTTTTTAAATCACATAAGAATAAGGTGAAAGCACAAAGTATCTTTCAAACTAATTGGAACATGAACAGGGCAGATTTCTAAAACTCTTACAGACTGTTACCAAAGCAGACCAGTCCAGTGGTCACATACCAAATATCACTCGTGGCACTCTGTTTACCACATGGGTTTGTCTCTTTCATTTGACCCCCTACAGAGTTAGACATTTTTCACACCTCACACAGCAAAAGGAAGGCAGGGTTCACACTCCTCCCCCACTCATTTTCCTTCATCTCCCTCTTTTTCTCCTGCCGACTGAAACTGGAAGGCAGTAAAAAAAAAAAAAAAGAAAGAGAAAGAAAGGAAGAAAACAGACGTCCTGACAGGGTTTTCCCCATTTCTTTGTCACAACCACAATCCCCTCAACTGCCGTTCTGCCAAGGAAGTTTCCATTTGCTAAGCTAATTAAATAGAAGAAAGAGAGGAAGAAAGAGGGTGGGTACAGATAAAGAGTAATACTCCAGGTCTACTATGTCTAAATATTTTCATCCAGATTGCCACATGCAGAGGCTTTTATTGTCCAATGTTGCAGCCTCTGATTGTCTGCTAGCTAAGAGTGGCTGTGGCCCAACATAAAGCAGTGCTGCTGTCGCTGGTTTTGCTGCAGCCACATCTCCCTAATGTGTTTTCCCTATGCCTTGGTGGCTGGGATGACAGTGTATTTTAAACACGTGGCTATAAACTCCCACACACACTCACACACACACACAGACATACCCAGAGGGACATAAAAAAGGCACGGACGCACAAACCAGCACACATAAACACATGCACAGTCAACAGAGTTTGGCTATTTGTGAGTCTTTACTAGTATGCACAAGTCCTTGCCAAAGTAAGAGCCTCGTCCAACTCGTCATCAAGGAGGAGAGAGGGGAGAGCAAAACAGTTCCTTTCAAACACACATACGTCCTGCAGATGTCGGCATATTCAATGCAAGCACTCACATCTTAAGGGAAGGGAAAGGAAAAAAATGTGATGTATCTTGTGTGAAAAAAATAGAAAAATATACCCTTTCCCTTCATTCCTTCCAGATGCCTGAGAGGGAAATATAATGCCACTGTTCTCAACCTATTCCAAGATACTGTGGTAATGACAGGCAGCATCTTCACCATGCTGGCAGGGAGATGTGGCAAGAGTGGTGCAATGTAGAGAGGGACAGAAACATAGAAACACTGGGGAAGTTAGAGACCATGTGTGCGAATGTGCGTTTTATCTACTTGTGTTTGTGCTTGCGTGGTGACAAAACAGGAGTTCATGCATGGACACAGATGGATTCAAGGCAAAAGGGGGGCGGTGGTGGTTGATGTTGTGCTTTCAGTGGTCCAGCAGCCCCTGCCTCCTGCCTTATGTAGAGTCCATTAGCGATTGCATAATGCTTGGCAGACAGGCACTGAGTGAATGCACCCCCCCTGAAGGGTCGGAAACTAGCGAGGAGGTAGGTTGCTCTGCAGAGCAAGAAGCTCGGTGTTCCCATGCGTGTCAGTGGTGGATTTATTACAAAAATAAAAAGAAAGCAATAGCCTTCCTCACAGTCAGACAAAACATGCACAGTTGCATGCAGGGGAGCTAGTTGTGTCTTCGGTTTTAGGAATTCTAGGTTAATGCAAAATAAAAGAGCATCATTAAATATACAGCAGGAGAAGCTGCAGTCGCAGCACAGCATTTGTCCTCTGCTTCTATGTGGCACTAAATCCTTTCATTTCTCTGCTCTGTCATTACCGTCTTGCACCTCAACATACAACTTACATTCTTTATTTGTTTCCTTGCATATTATTCCTTGCTGCACTTATCTCTTTACATTACCTCCTCTCAAATACAGAATGACAGAGAAGGGGTACATATTTTGCCCACCCACTACAGACAGGCAGTTTACTTATTCATCATGAATCACATTGGAAATGAAGTGCTTTAGTTGAAGCATATTGCTTTTATGACTGAAGAATTAAGAGAAAATGTCCAACGTACAGTACAAACCTCATTCAGGCTCTAAGAGCCTTGGGCTGTGAAACGGTGATGGGTTGCATTCAGTTCAGTAGCCTCCGAGAGGGTTCCAGCAGGATCAACAAACATTAATTTAGAAGAAAATAACACGCTTTCGGGATTCATATAGACTTCAGATCAATCTACACAAAAGGAAATAGAAGTTTGGGTTATTTGTTCTTGGTGCATCGAGTGGTGAATGATGCTTGAGGAAATGTGTGTGTTTATTTGAGTATTTGTCTGGAAAAATGCACTAGACAGTCTTAAGTTGCGAGGAAGGTCAGGCTGTGCTGATCATTTCATTACCACCAAATCAGCAGAAAACTTCCATTTAAGCCAGAAAATGAAACTGGAATACTGCTGTGCGCCATGATAATACATCACTCACAATACACAGCCTGCACCTTTTCCCCTCCCTTCAAAAGCCATCAAAGGCTTCAAGTTGAAGTCATGTATTTGCTGCAGTGACCTTTCCACTCTTGAAATACTATAAAAAGGGATTTTTCTCAGGCTTAGCATGTCTTTTTTTGAGGACCATGTGAGGGTAGTTTGTCATTGCAATCCGACCTCACTTCCCCTTTTGAGAAAGGACCAAGACAGCTTTCACCTTCGTCATCTTCATAAATGGGGTCAATTTAAAACAAATGCCCAGGAGAAGAAACTAAACCGATGTGTGAAATCTTCCTTTGGTTGCCTCCAGAATCCCTTGAACCTGATCAGAGACATTCCATGTAATTTTGAATCCGTTTCTCCTCCATCCTCCCATTTCCCCCTCTCAAACCATCCTTAGAAGCCAGGCTCACACCAAACCCACCCTCCTCTGAAGTGATTCTTTTGAGTCCAGCATCAGAGTGCGAGACAGCACTCAGAACCCCCTTGTAAATCACAGATGTAAAGGGAGGTGAACAACACCCACGCTTCCCACCAAAACATGACACAAATTACAGACCACAACATCTGGTGAGTGGCGTGCACCAAAACACGACGGGGTGGGCCGAGCATATACAGCCTGGCTGAGCCTAGCCAAACTCTTCCTCCTCGTTCACAAAAGTTCTTGGACGGAGAGGAGTGGGAAATGTGAGAGAAGAGAGTAGACCGTTGCAGTCCAACATTCACTTCATGTTGACCTCATCTAGAGATGTGATAACAACGCAGTGGATTGGCTCCACTGTGCCATGTCACATCCTGCAAAGACAGTATGTTCCATCAACATGTGCAGAGATCGCACATGTTGCATTACTGTCAAAGCATTACTTGCTAAGTAAGATGATAAGCAGGCAAGCCAACAAAAAAAAGGAAATAAGGATCATAAATGGTTTCTGGACAAAATCACAGCCTTTTTTTAAAAGCCAGGAGCAGTGAGTTGTATCTGAAATGTTTATTAAAAGCAGCCAAGTGATATTCTGTAGAGAGTTATACTGTACCCATGTGATGTGATGGGGTAATTAAAACACAGGCTTATGTGCCTAAAGCAGGTTATCAACCACTTGTCAACACCAGTGCCAATATTGAGAATCAATGTCACGTGTCAAGTCCCAGTGAGGCCCTTCAGGGGACGTAGAAAACGGAGAGTTGGATATTGATCAGGTTAAAATGTGTGTGTGTGTGTGTGTGTGTGTTTTGTCTGTGTAAAGTCATTTAGATGTTTATGGTCAAGCAAGAAAAAATCTGACAATGCGATATTTTTTTTCCCTGCGATATATATTGCAATATGAAAAAAGATAGCTCTATTTGGAAATAATAAATCATTCTTGACTACCGCTGTGATTTTGTAGGGGAGTGCATCTACATCAAAGATAAAAATGAAAAAGTATCTTTTCTAATGTGAACCATTCTTTGTTGAACTTTAATGCTTTACAAACACCAAAGCAAGTGAGCGCTGTGACTACTCTTCTGTGATTTTGGAGAGGAAATTAGGTTGAAATACGCTGGTTCACTAGCATGACACCATTGTATTCATATAATACTATCAATCCA
>NC_045746.1:16604744-16622721 GCF_008692095.1 Etheostoma spectabile
TAAAGTGTATGACAATGACTGCATGTTGCTTCCTCTAAATTTCAGGTTGGGGTTGACTAGCGGGGCCAGCTCGTTAGTTTGATAAATTGATCAGAACTGCATGTCACAAGCACTAGAAACAAAATCTCTGTCTCCAACAACAATTAAATCAGTGTAAATGACTTTAAATCAGACACAGACTTCTGTAGTCGTTTCCAGTGTCGCAGCTCCAAACCGTAACGTTAGTTTGGACGGACGGACCCCTTGTTTCTTTACGCTAACTATGTAATCTTTAGCCTGGCTGGTAACAGCTTTCTGCGGGGGAAAATGGCCAGGAGACGTTGTGATTATGTTGCATTAATCAGGTGATTTAGTTCGGATTTGCAGCGAACATAAAACACTGACTACTGTAGCTTTACTGACTGCAAATCGAAAACTATGCGCATCACTGTGTCAGTGGCAGCTGCTGCCTATGGTACTCTTCTACACACATAGAGCCTCACTTCCTATAACAATAAACCCCGTCGGACTAACATCACATTCACACGTTTCCAACATGGCTACCTGTCTTAAAGGGGAAAGGTCGGAAGGGAATAATCATGTAAAAGGAAAACGGTGAAAGTTTACTTTTCTATCAAGCAGCAAAAAAAGGATTAGCGTCAACTTCGCAATGTCCTGCGATGTGACATTGCGCACATCGCAATGTCGAGGCTAAAACACAATATCATTCAGCCCTAATTTCAATCCTGCTATATTCTTCTTATGGGTTATCTCATATTGGTGGATTTGGTGATTGGGATATTATACTCTATTTGGCCGGGAAAATACCAGTCTTTATAATTGCATTGCAGTCTAATGTAGCATTGCAAAAAGTGTTCCCCTGGCGAGACTTTCAATTGTTGTGGACACTGTAGTACAAGCACTGGCCTATTATACTAATTTATTTCCCATTTCATGGGCACTTTGTGTACATTGGACCATTGTATAAAAATGATATACTGTACATGATGATGATAAGAAGAAAAAAGTACTCTTAGGGTGACCTAGTGCAAAACAATGAGTCATTAAAACAACAGAGTCTGAATCAGCTAATCAGCTGCTCCAACAGAGGAGGAGGCACTGCGCCAAGCGACAAGTCACAACCTACAGAGAAACAACAGGAGGGGACAATAATGACAGAGGCCGCACATGAAAGTGCCAAAATCTGTCGGTCCAACAGCCCGGCCGATTTGCAGGATGATGCACAAACACTCAGTTAGGCACTGCCTTGTACCTGAAACTGGATCAAGGAAACAGCAGCAAAGTGTGGGTTTAAAACTAGGCTGACAATACAAAGGGGGAAAGATAGGCTACATTGAGAATACAAGTTAGGATATTGCTCAAATTTTTTTTTTTGCCTCCAACGGCGCCTTCAAGACAGCTAACCCTAACCTTAACCCTTAACTGCCTGGAAGGAGACGTTGAGGGCAAAAAACACCAAACACCTGTCCCAACCATTCAATCCTTGCCACCAAAAGGAAAAAGAAACGAACAGTTTATTTGGATGTCCAATAACAATAATAACGACATTTACTACTCAGTAATGAATCCATTTTGGTGAGTATAGGGATCTGTCCACAGCTGTCTTATGAATCAAAAACGTAATCACTGCAATACAGCTAGAATGCTCATATAGAGGCTCTCTGTGTTCCCTAAAAGTCAGTGTGTTGATCATATCCTTCATTTCTAAAGGCATATACAGTGAGCTAGTCTATAACCTTCCCCGACCATGTGATATTTTCAAAGCGTCCCTCTAAACATGTATTTAGTGGTTATGCAATGAATTCATAGCTTTGAAAGAGATGTATAAGCAACAGATAAAAGCTCGTTGAATAAACTTGATCCACATAGATGTCGATCCCTTTAAAGTATTGCTCCATGTTACGAAAAAAAACCTGCAGCTGAACACCTACAGGCAAGCACTGAGAAGCACATTGACCTTTATTGTCTCCACTTGAGCTCGTCATGCATATTTAAGTATTTTAAATGATTTAAAGAAAATTCTTATGGGCTGAGTCTTGTGCAAAGTGGCAGCAATGGGTCTGTCTGCTTGGTTCTCAGGCACACCGATTCAATGGATAAACAGTCCCCACTTCTCTGCACCGTATGAACACCACGTCGTTTATTCCATCATATAAAACGTATGTTTTGTACAACGTTAAGAGGAAAACACACATGAAAGTCAACAAATGCTCCGAGGGTTTTCGCAAACAAAGTGCAAAAAGCAGCAGCGAGTGGTCCGTCCGCGGACCCAAGTTGCCGTTCTCCCCCACAGCTATTACCCCGTTTTAAGTTTGCTTTCCAGAAACTTACCCTTTCCCCGGAGAGGAAGACGGTCAGCCCGAGGGTCAAAATTATCCAAACGTTTCTCATTATTCCTCTTAATTTATTCAAACGCGTTATTACGGGTGAAATGTCAAATCTTTCCCCTCTTCTCCTTCTTTTTCTTCTTTTTTTTCCCTTTCGCTTTCCTTGCACCCTTCGCTCCAACTCCTGCCGCTTCTCTCAGGAGTGAGATCCCACCGGATACGTGTTGCGTTTTGGTTATTCCTCCCCCCCCCCCCCCCCCCCCCCGCTCTCTCCAGGCACTTCTTTTTTCTCTCTCTTTCTTTTCTGAGTAAATCTGACAACAATATACGTACTAATCAACACAGTTTAATTGCAAAGTCCTCCGTGCGCTTTGTGTCAGTGAAAATCCGCACGAGACACCTAGCTCGTTCTCCTCTCCCCCTCAGCGCTCACTTGAAACAACCACCGATAAAGCTTTATGCACGAGCACGACTGACGCTCTGGTGAGTGCGTGCGCTCTTTTCGGCCATGTCACCGCGAGACCGAGGGAGAACTTGCGACAAAGTAGCCACAAAGGAATTACACGACAGCCACAACAAACCAATTGTGTTTTGTATTTACCTGCCATAAGTAATTGAAATGACTATCAATTTTTTGTATTTTTTCCGCTGGAGGGAACAGACTAATTTATCTCCACATCTAGATAACGATCATTTATTGCACTCTCATGAGGATTCCCCTCAGCCACTGAATTCCAATCAAGTCTCAGGTCAATTATGCAGCTACTTACGAACACATCTGATTAGTCGCCCATTGCTGCTGTATTTAAGCATGTCATGAAATCAATGCACCAGTCTGTATGTATGAATAAAAAGACACACGTCATCCTGTTAGACACACACTACACAAAAGTGATGGAGTTGAACACTGATATAGCTACATTAGTTTAGTTTATGACCAGGACGCCCCCCCCCAGTCCAACTGAGTTCAACCATTTATGGGCAAAGTCTCCCCCTGCTGGTATAAATGAATAACTCCCCGCATAATTTACATAATTTAATACATTTTGCTTGAAAAAGAGGGTTGATTACCCGCATTCTTACTTAAATGTATTTGTTTTTCTTGTCAAATTTCAACACATTTATTTATTGTTAAAATCTGCATTTCTGTGAGGTTTTGGTGGATTTACATACGAGGAGGTTGCATGCCACTTGGTGACTTTAGTATTTTAAGATGCACAATTGTTGTGTATTGTTGTTGAGTATTGTGTGTTTGTGTATGTGTGTCTGTGTGCCAAAGATAATTTTATATTTTATGCAAATATAATGGACAAAAAAGTAATCTAAATCTGTACAACTGTTAGAAAGCTAAAAACTCCTACCTCACATTTTCCTCTGTTACAGGTTGTAGCAGCTCAAAGGAAACCGATTAGTCAGACGTTAAATGTCCCTCTCTCTTAAAGGTCCCCTGTTTTCTTCATAAAGCTGTGTGCAAAATCTTTATTTAAAAAAGGGCTGTAAGCATGAACACATATCCATCGCTTCACAGTCATTTGTGCACCTAATGCATGATTTCACTAGTCATTTGTGCACCTAATGCCTGATTTCACTAGTCATTTGTGCACCTAATGCATGATTTGAAAGGTAATTTTGTAATTAATCAATTCATTTAAAAAAGGTGTATTTTTTTCTCCACATGACAGCCTTCAAATGGTCTACTAATGACAAGCTTGCTAGCACAATCTTCCACCCCACTGAGAAATTTGTAGATCACTACAATCCATTCATTCCAGCGGAAGCAGCATTTTCCCAAAACCTTTTGAAAACCACTAATCCCACCCAATAACAGTCTGCTCTTTGTGCACATTAAACCCTACAACTCCCCTGATCACATGTACTGCCAAACTAAATTCCTTAGGCACTTAGCTACCCATAATGCAAGTCAGTTCTGCAGATATACAATGCACACATAGAGAATGTTCATAGACCTACAGTATAAATGTGTGTAACACAGACTGTAGTCGAGACGTATGTGTGAATTGGTGGTGCTATCCCCAAATTTGTACATGTATCTATAGTAATTTGGCTGGAATGAGAATATACTTGCCTTGGTGCTAGACACAAGTGTACATAATATTTGAAAACACAAACCGAACTGCTGAGTTCCACCACATGATATTATATACTTGACATGGTTTAACTCATTAACCTTTAACACTCAGATGGAAAGAGGTGTGTGAGTCACAGCCAAATCAGAAAGCTTGACTAATTAGTGCCACTTCTGGAAACAGAAAAACATTCAGGAATTTTTGAGGCAACATGAATGATTCTGGCTGATTAACAAGAATATTATGTATGCAATTAATCAAGATGGTGCAGCTTTTATGTAGACATTTGGCTGGTATTCACTTTTAGTTTAAAATCCAAATTAATTTTTTAAATGGCACTTTAAATTGATTCAGTTTAAATGATCCGTTGTTAAATTGTGATTTTCACACCAAAGAGGGAGTGCAATCAATGGATAATTACATCGTCAGATTTTGTTACTTCTCTGTAATGTTTTGAAACCCAGCATTTAATATTTTGAGAGTTTACAGGAATTCAATCCTGCTGTATTTACCGAGGAAGGGATGAGTACATTTCATTTTTTCGAGAGATAACTCTTTACACCACTGATGATGGGACACAATCCAACTAGAAGACACACAATTTTAAATACTGAGGTATCTAATGGGTAACTCTATATAGTTCAAAGTAATGTTTCAACAGTCTGGAAACGTCCTGCCGAGAGTTAGATAACAAGATAGATGCCATTCTCACATTTGTTCGGTAAATATGTAGCTGTTTGATTATGTAGTGATTAGCTTAGCATTAAGACTGAAAACATGGGGAATCAGCTAGCCTGGCTCTGTCCAAAGATAATAAAATCCACCTGCTAGCAGCAGTTTTGAAGCTCACTACACACGTTATATTTGTATATGAGGGATTATGTGCGGGACCTTTTCTTAGTCCTGACCAGTAATTGCCCCGCTGGTTCCTTGGGAAGTGGTTCTGGCCAACAAGTCTGGCACAAAGGCCCATGTAAAACTGCAAATTGTCATTTTTACACTTTTTGTAAAATAAGATATAATGTGATAATAATTGATTTTTTGAAGTGCTGGTATGCTGATTTGTTACCTTTGGACGGAGCCAGGATAGCTGTTTTCAGTCTAACTAAGCTAATCGGTCGCAGCTACATATACACCAAAAAGACTTATGAGTGGTATTAATTTTGTCACCGGATTCTTTTGCCTTTTGCAGTAATTTATATTAAAACAGATATTGTCTCTGCTTCCGAGCTGCTCCCTGCTCTTTGATTATTCAGTCAGTCCAGTGAAAATCCCCTGTTAACTACTGTGTGAGGAAAAGTGAAAGTAGCCATCAGGGGATGAAGACAAGAGGGGAGAAAGTAAAACGTCCCATATGATCTGAACAATTTTCTTTGTCCTCATCAAAGTGTTCATCCTCAATTATCTCAATAGAAACAAACAACAGTAAAACTAAATGTAAATTTAAACCAGGAATATTCTACATTTTTAAAACTAATTTAGAATATATCTTGTGACCCTTCCCCCACCCTCATGCAGAAGATTCCGAGGCCTCCTCAGAGGGCTTAACTCTTCTCCTGGTGTCCCGGATTATACAGACAATTAGGGCGAAGGCAAAGCCCCTACTGCTTACAAGCCTGGCCGGAGAATGGTGCGTGTGTGTGTGTGTTAGATGTTATTGTCAGCCTGTTGTGGTGCAGCACAAGGACAGAGAATGATGGTCTTAAAGGAGGCCTTCAATAATCGAAATATAAAAAGGTGAACACTGATCGGGATGACAAAAAAACTTTTTGAATACTATATAATTTCATTTCCCAAATACATATTATACCCAACATGAGCTATGTATGCAATTTGCTGGACTTCCTTCATTTTCATATGAGAAACGAATGTTTTTCAGACTCTATAGGAAGTGCAGACAATCAAAGTTGTTATGGATTTCATTATATTTTATTAAACAGCATCACCAGCTAACAAATAAGAAACTGATTTAAATTCAGAAGAAAATATTGTTTGTGTGTGTGTGTGTGTGTGTGTGTGTGTGTGTGTGTGTGTGTGTGTGTGTGTGTGTGTGATGACTGCCCAAGGAGGTGCTTCTGAAAATGAGGCACACATGTGCAAGGTAGAATGAAAACTCAGCTCCTATCTTTCTCTCTGTTTTTGACCCTGTGGGCTGTGCTGAGGAATGAGATTGGAAGGCCATACACATGCAATGCCTGTATTATGCCAATGAAAATGCACGCCTATAAAACATTCTGCCACTTTCACACATACACATCATTCAGTATCTGAGGTCACTGCCTCAACAGTAGCTGCAGAGTTTCTAGTGTTAATGTGGGTGGGGCTGCCCTATCTGTCAAGGCCTGTCGACTTGGGTCCCATTAAGGATGACCTGCTACCTCGAACGTGGATGCCACGACTATCCTCAGTGTTGGTATGTACGACACTTCCTGGTTCATGGTCATCATCCTCATCCTTCTTATTTTTCTGTTCACCATAGGGAATCAGGGTACCGGGGCTGAACTGTCTCAATGGCTTGCCAAGAATCCCAAAGCTGATGAAAGAGAGAAAGAAAACCCAAGTCATTTTTTCTGTGCTATCTTAGCACAAAAACACACATGAAATAAACACAACATATACATAATTATGTGAAAAGTATTAGTCTATAAATCATTCAACTCTTGCAGTAGATTAAATATCTGCTTAGATGCTAATAAAGAATCCCATTCCATATGAACACTGAGATTATTTGGTTAAAACCAGCAGAGCGTTCTTTAACACAATATGACCCTTGGGAAAAACGGATAGTACAGTCATGGAATGTCAATGTTACTGCACATAATCACAATAGTGTTCGGTTTCATGCTACTTATTAAAATGGAAAAAAACTGAAAGGTTTCTTATCAAAGTAAAAAAAAAAAAAACAGCTCATTACAGCTAAATGTCTTTTAAACTAATTATTAGTAACATTCAAAAAAATCTTTTAAGCTTCACTACATTTCTTCATGAACACAGAATCAAATAAATCAATCTAAGGCAGCAAGGGTCACTGCAGTACCTGACCCAATGTAAATAACCCTGCAGCTCTATGGAGCATATGGTTTTGGTTTTTAATGTACACAGACATGCTGAGATAGTATGGCAGATTCTGATGGCTCTCATCAACTCCCCACATACATTATGTAATAAAACCATAGGCATCCCCTTCCAGCAATCAAGTTCTGACCATAAATATAGATTTCTTAGGAATTGGTGGACCTGAGGATCTGGGTGAGGATCTGATTGCCCAGGACTGAGTATTGATCTTGACTGGCATGATGTATGGTCTAACATTCCAGAAGTATCACGCAATCCAGATCATCAGCAGATTCACTACAATTTAATTCATAGGACATATCTCTCCCCTGTGAAAATGCATCACATGAAAATAATTAGCAGTCCTTTATGCACTTTCTGCCCCACTAAAAGCTTAAGGTACTGTACATATCTTCACATGATCTGAGATTGCTCTCTTGTTGGTCAGTTCTGGAACAATATTGCATCCAAAATATCTGCCCTGATTAATGATACTGTATCTGTTACTGTCGATGTTTTGATTCTGAATGGTCCGTCAGCCCTCCGGCTCTGTAAAGCTCAACAATGTGCTGTTTTTGCTGGACTTACAGAGAGAATGCTCGCCACCCGCTGGAAACCACCTCATGACTTGTCTATTCTTACTTGGACTCTTTCGTACTTGGACCCTTTCCTTTTTGGATGTCATATACAGTATATGGAGCTCTCAACGGCTCACATAAATGGAGTACCAGGAAAGACTTTGGACACTTGGCTCAGCATTGCTGAATCTTTGAAATCCATGCTGTAGACTTGTGTTTGGTCCCTTTTGTCTTGTGCCGGTCTCCCTGTCAATGCCTCGTGTTTGTTTGTGTGTCTGTCTATGTCTGTTTCTGTGTGTCTTGTTTGTGAGCTGCAGACATCGTTCTTGCTGTTGTGTTTTTGTTGTGTGTCCCTCCTCCTTTTTTTTAATAATTTTGCTGGGCCCCTAGCCGTCACATGTCACTTTATGCCCTTAACTGTTTGTCTGACATCATCGTACACATAGAAGTACCTGTTGGCAGTCGTGAAACAGATACATCATACCCTCAATCAAAACAAATCCCACTCTCTTGAGTGTTATATGTGACATATTCTATGATGTTTTACACCACCTGACACTGGCCAGCTGCTGGTTGAGCGCCTCCGTCAGGGCCTTGGTGTCACAGTGCTCGGCCTGCAGCGTGCTCGGCCTCCCGGCCCGGCTGCTGAGGAACAGATGGGGTGACCGTTCTTTGGGCGAGGGCAGCAGAGATACCATCAGTGGGGATCGCTGATTAAGTATACTGCTTAGGGCTGGACGCCTCTGGGACATTCTAGGGGAAAAGTCAGATCACGCAGCAGGGCCAAAATGTTTTTGGGAATTTATCGTATATTAAAACACCCTAGGGAAACATGCAAATGCAGAAAAGATATATTGACGTAAACAGAAGGCAAATGTGTTAATGCAAGACTGTGTACAATTCATGCTTGAGTGTGTAAGAATGTCTCTCTAATACGTTTCTCTTACTCAATTGGTAGTATAAAATAGGAGAACAAACTTAAGAACTTTCACTGTATATTTTTTAAACTGTTAATTAAACCTAATAGTATAGTAGTGGAGTCTAAAAGTCTTATAATACTCTGTCTTTACAGTAGTCCATTCACACACAGGCAACAGCTGAATACGCATTTTGAAAAGGATACAACATATTCCATTGTGTCATACATACCTATAGTACTCAGGGTGGAAACTTAAATATCCAGAACTAATTAATCAGGAAAGCTGCTATGGTAGCCAGATTCTTAATATCCAGGTGTTATTTCAGAACAAAGACAAAAATATATAGTGCATTGTTTTTTTATCATCTTTGTAATGTCTACAAGACTGGAAGCAGTGATGAATCTACTCCAAATCATGTTGTGTAGTGTATATCCACCCTGGAGGAGAGCAGGCTTTGAGCCCAGCTTTTGATTGTTTGGTCTCAACCTGACAGCAGGAAAGAGCACTGGGCCTCTAACAGCTTACACAACTGCCAATCTTCTGTCAGACACAGCAAAGCAACATAAAAAAAGTTGTCGAACAGTAACTCTTATCGAAAAAAAGGTATGAATCTGTCTACATCAATCATCATATTCCAGTTATAGGTCTGACGTGACATCCATCAAACACAGACATCTTTACTGGTGGAGCTGTTATTTACTCCATAAAATGTGGAATTAGGGTCAGACTGGTTAAAGATATTTATGGTTAGGCCATAGATAATATTAGTTAGCTGTTTAACCACTGTGTGCAACCTGTCCGGCACCAGATGCCAAAGTTAACAACTAGCTGATGAACACAGTGTAACATTTAGCAGCTAAAAAAAACTGCTAGCATAGCATATACTGTATAGCATAGTATGGCAGTGTAACATAATCACAGAAAGCAGTGTTTTATGTTGGCCAAATGCTTGGTGAGATTTCAACAAACATGAACTGTGATCTGTAAATGTGCAGGAGTTCAAGGCAGAACTGCAGAAGGCCAGACATCTATTCTTGAGTTTGTCACTGATTTTAGTTTTTAATGACAGTAAAGGAGATGGACAGCAAGTACTCACAAAAGTTGATGAGATGTTTCTGCCTTCAAAGATTGACCACTACTGAAACTTTGACCCAAAAGGCCATTATACTATATTGTAGCTTACCCTCTCTAACTGGCCCTGTAGGGGGAGAATTGGGCATAAATAAAGTCTAGTATAAGTTCACAGATTTACTGTATAAACCTAAATAGTTAAGTCTACCCTTAAATTACATGTACAGTGTTAGTGAGGGTATCAACCCAACCTTTACTTCACTTTAACGTACCTATGCTTGAATGTGCCATTACATCCCGTCACCTTGGAGTCAGCTTCTCCCGTCTTCACTGAACCATTAACGGTAGTGAAGTTCATGCCTGAGTCGCCATCAGTCCTGACCCTCACTGCCGTGTTGAAGGTGTCAGAGTACAAAAGACGCCCCACTTCCTCTTGGATGTCCCTCAGGTCTTTCCTGCCAAACGTCACCCACGCCACATAACAGAAGAAGCTGTACAAGCACTAGAAACAGAGGATGAGGGGGGGAAAAGGAGAAGAAAATGGTGTCACTTGGGGTTATTTATAGTCAAATCAATTATTTCCTTAATTCAATAGTTAAGACATTCATCCATTTTGTTCAAGCATTCATTAATTGAGTATTCAAATTGCTGTCTTTCTTATGGCCATTTAATCTTCTGTGTTTTTAAAAAGGTCACAACAGCTTTTTATATCCAAAGGTCACATACAGAGCAGGCAATAAACTGCTGCTGTTAGCGTGACATTTCTCTCCCTGTCCACCCACCTGGCTAAATACTGGGGAGAGCCTGTCAAAGCAAAGCACCTGTGTTGAGTCAACATCTCCTCTCACTAACTAATTCATTAAGGCCACCAGGCATAACTAGCACTCAATGTTGTTCTGTTCTGCTCGCTGCCGTCTGTATTCACAGATGGTGAACTGGCCTTCACTCTGACTCGCAGAAGGCTTCATTTTTTGTGTGCAGATGAGGCAATACAGTTTCATATGTTTCAATCTGCTGGTTTAGCAAGGAAAGACATGTCAGGTCAGTTACGAGTCAAATGTATCACATTGAAGGGATTGTTAACTGTACTAAGGTGATTAGTATTTGTAGCACAATATAGGATTCAAATGGCACCTACCGCATGTAGCAGCCATTCTGTGTTGTTTGGCGACATCCAGCCCCTGTAAAAACACATTCAGTAAGAGCTGGGTATGTCGAGGCAAACTGTGATTAGTTGACTTCTATTCAAGGGTGACATGATCATTTTAGCACTGGGTCTAACAATTTGGTCACTAATCTGTTTGCTGTATGACTATACTTTGAGCAGATAGCTGTATTTAAACAGTGCGTAAAATTTTTGAGAGCAAAACATTTTCAAGAAAAAACTGAGATCAAAGAACAACACTTTAAAGTCAGATCTGAGATACAACTGCACAACCAGTGTACAAAAAAGCATGCCCACACTTGCTGACACTGAGTCAGAAAATCACGAAACAAAAGAATAAAAAGAATTGCAAGTCATATTAAAACCATATTAAACAATAATGAAGCAATTAGTCCAAAACTAATGAAAGAACCCAGCGTGATATCTTGTTAGCAGTTCAATTTACTTCAAAAGGTGCATAGTACCTGAGTAGTACATAATACCAGTCATTGTACAACCATGAGTATCTAAGATTAAGGCATCTTTATTATACTGTCCCTCAACTTTATCAAGATAAGAAAACACGATAAGATAAGAACACTCTTGGAAAGCACAAAGCAGAAATGTGGTACTAAAGAGGCTGTTACTTTCGAAGATAACTACTTTATTTGTCTGACTCAGGCTGCTGATGTGACGTACAGTATAATGGCTTAGTAGGTGAATATCAGATGTTTCTCCTTTCTTGCTAATAGGAAAGTTCATACAACTTTGCAAAACAGAGAGCGAGAGTATGAGATAGTTCCTCGCAGATCTTACTTTGGGTTAGAATGACAGCAGAGTTTTGGTGATGGCTTTTGTGCCTTTATCCCATTTAGATGATCACAACACTTCAAATCATTCATATCATAAGATTTCCCTGAATTCACAGAATGGACCTAATCTATAAATTCAATTGAATTCAATTAAAATCAATTTTATTTATAGTTGCAATTCATAACAAGAGTTATCTCAAGACACTTTACAGATAGAGCGATCTAGAACACACTATAATTTACGACCCAACAAATCCAGTAATTCCCCCAAGAGCGAGAATTTAGTGTAACTTTTAGGAAGAAACCTCGGACAGACCCAGGCTCTTGGTAGGCGGAGTCTGACGATGCCGGTTGGGGGTGTGATGAACTGGGGCAATAATAGTCACAATAAAGATAATGGAACTATGACTAGAAATAGTTGTTGTAGTACGTCATGGTGGAGCTGGGCACTGCAGGGCGTAGCAGGGTGTAGCATGGAATAGCAAGGCGCAGAGCAGGACTACACCAAGGGCTGCAACCATGATTTTGGTGCCACCCGAAACCCAAGAAAAACTAAATCATGCCCATGTTTGTTATTTCCAGCATAAATTAAATCCCCATCCTGGTAAATATACGACGGAGGGAAAATATTGCAGAAGGAATTAGATTTTATCAGTCTGTTCTGAATCTGAACTAATACTCACTTGTGAAAGGATGTGTGTTGATGCTGTTGCATCTCCAGGTCCATGATTAGGCTGAAGTAGCAGACAGCCAGCTTCTTTTGTGCCATTTCCTTTTTGGCCAAAGCCTCTGGCATTATATTGTGCTCTGTGATGATGTCTACACTGGCAGGTTGGTTAGAAAGAGAAAGGTGTAGCTGTGATAACAAATAACACAACATTATAATGGAAATATACAATAGTAGACAACATTTATACCGTACTTACGCCATTAAAGACTTAGGTGTATTCTCCAGACACTTGTGTTCAAAGAAACAAGACAGGTAAAGGAGAAGGGTAGTCAGGACTTCATCAAGCGCTTTACTCCTGGACACAGACAATCAATTTGCATGTATGTATGGATTATTTTGTTGTACAATGCACAACAATGTAAACTGTGTGCATGTATAAAGCCATGTCTTTGTTGGTCTTACTTCAATACAGCCAAGAAGCAGAATGGAATGGGAAGTGAGTAATTCTCCTGTAGCAAACTGACTGCAACCTCTACAACACAGAGAGTTTTGTCAGAACAGGGTCATCTAGCACTCAGTGGGTATAAAAATATCTCATTATTTGGCAAAATGCTATCACCATTTCAGAAGAGCAAAATTAAGATCTAAATGTGCTGTATTTATATAGCGCTTTTCTAGTCTTAACGACTACTCAAAGCGCTTTAACACCTACAGGAACCATTCACCATTCACACACATTCATACACTGTGGCCAAGGCTGCCGTACAATGTGCCACCTGTTCATCAGAGAAACACTCACACACATTCGCACTCCGATGCGCAGCATTGGGGGCAACTCGGGGTTCAGTGTCTTGCCCAAGGACACTTCGACATGGGACTGCAGGGCTAGGGATTGAACCCCCAACCTTCCAATTGGCAGGCAACCGCTCTACCACTGAGCCACAGCCGCCCATGATATGATATTAAGATTGATCATTCATGGATCGATTTTAATTTTGACAAAACAATCATTAGGAAATTGTTTTATTATATTTTGGTTGTCCAAAAACCTCAATCTTGTTGGGGGACACTTTTTGGGGGTCATGCAGTATTATTGTTTTGAGTTCATCGACACTTGCGTTTAACATCATCAATGCTGATGCGGTCCCCTCGCTTCTTCATCACTGAGGCCCTATAAGCATTCAAATGTGCAGGGCTCAGGCTCTTTCTAATGCGTTGTCGCCCTCTACTGTTCAGTGTGAAGATCTCAGCCAACCTGAGGAATCAGCAGTGATGAACATGTGCAGGTTAGTCTGTGAATGCGAGGAGCAAAACATTGTGTGTAATTACAAAAAAAGATTGGTGATTACAGTGCTTTGTAACTTCTGTCCATTGAATAATCATAAACACAGTTGAATAATGTGAGCACATGCATATTTAAAGACTGATAGCTGCTTGTTGACCCAGGCCTACCATTCTGCTCGCTGTTGAAGATTGTTGAAATGTACATTGGTTTGCCTCGTTTTCCTCAAAACACCCTCCTCTGTTGGACTAGAACTGCAAGAGAGGGAAGATGTTTACTATATGGGGAGATCAGGGTTGATTGTAACAAAGAGATGGTTTTAACACCACTTTCACCACAAAGACTTTAGAGTGATGTATGACCACTTCCTGACCATGCACGTAAAATTCATAGCTGTGAACAAGTGTGCAACACTGATTTTCAAGCCTGAAAGTTTTTTTTTGACCGAGTCTATATTTTGATTAGTCTTCCTGCTACTTTTGAAGTTGTACACATCTTATCTTATTTTATACATCTCTATACACGTCTTGTATTAGATAAGAGAGGAGTCTCTTTTGTAAGGTTTGCAATCTAATTGTCTAGAAGTTGTGGTGTGGTCTCATCGCATTTCTTTTTTTTTTCCTATTGTTACAACTTACCCCGGTAGTGGGGTAACTTGTAACAGTAGAACTACTTGTATTACAATTCAGTTAGTAAATTATGCAATCAAACGTTGGATATTATGGAAACATTCATATTCGTAGTAGACAATTAAGGGTACATTTGAGAGCTCTAACAAAAAAGACAGGGAGTTAGAGACACAAAAGTGTTACAACCAGGGTTAAAAATGAACTTTTCCATCCACCAGCCAAACGGCTATTGAAGGTTTAAAATTGACCAGCCACTCATTAGAACCATCCCCGGTCTGCCCTAGTCTCGTGAGACTAGAAGGTGCAATTAGGGTCAGCTGGCTCACCTGACAAACTCCACAGTTCGAGTTTCATCACTCCACACCCAGTGACCTCGAGCTGGCGGTGACGTTACACTCACCTGAAAGGTAACGGTGTTCTTATCGGCCAGACATTTAAATGAGTAAGTTTAGGGTAATTGTAGCTTAACATTGACTATCAACTTACTGCATTTAGACATGTCAAATGGTCAAACAGTTAAATTGCAGCACAAACACCGGTAGGTTAGCTAACAGGATACAGTTAACGCATAAGTTAAACAACTTTACGGAAAGTTTCGTTTTGGTCACAAAACCTCAAGCCTTTTGAAGTTCGTCGGTATCAATTGTGGCAACTTACGTTTCTCGGCTCCTCGGGATATTTCGGCATTTTTATGAACAAAACTTTCTGCAAGGTTAGCGCGTTCGCCTTCCTCCTCGCCGTTTGCTAGTGTTTAGGCACTATATCCAAGCAACAGCCAATTGGAAGAAGCTGCCCCGCTGACGTAATCTTATAACTTTGGCTAATTTTACGAGAGTTGCTTAAAAAGATTTTCCTCTCCAAAAAAGTACAAATTACGTTTGTCTCAGAAATGCTAGCGGTAAAACAGGATAGATACAATGGCTTTCCATACGCTCTATACGTATGTGTAATTGTCATTGACAGTTCTTTTAACAGTTTGCAGCCCTAACGTTACACCCTGGTCTCAAATTACTGCTAGGATAATATCATGGACTCCGCAGTAGCAGGCCTAGGCTACATGCGAAACTAGGATTCATGTTACTGTAGTTTTAGAACAGTTCATGAAGGGTTAATATAAAACGTTTTTGTCGAAACTGGACTTTACGTGCTTTTTGTAAGTGAACCTTTAGTTCATCTGTTGTGGGACTGCATCTACAATGAACTATTTGAGACTGACAACTTTCTTCAAATACATACATATTCCACTTTTGAAATAAACCTGTACGGTTTGGAGAAGGGGTGATGAATTAAAAGACTGATATCTCATACATTATTAAGCTGCATTTGATTTTTTTTTCGTAGAAAATACACCATATCCATACCAGGATATTCACAAACTAAAAAAACTAAAAACACGCCAAGTGTATTCAATTAATGTTACTTTTAGTATTTATCTTAATACCTTGAAACTTAGTGAGAACTGTATGGCCATTAAAATTAAGGCCATTTAAACTGTAGGCCTATATGTTAAAAAAAAAAACAAAAAAAAACGGACTCAAGGTCAACCCATGGGAATCCTAGCAGTATTTTGCATCCTGCTTTGATGTCTGAATATTGATTTCCATCCTGTTTTCTGTGTATCTGTTGTACATTCTTTTCCACTCTCAATCCGTTTTATTTAAAAATTGTTACATTCATTTATGAAAGAAATGCATACTTTAAATTGTTAAAATGTGTCAGTGATACACCACAGCTCCCACGCTGGTTTCAATAAGGCATGGACATCTTGTAACAAAATACGTTTTATTTGTCATTCAAAACTACAGTTCTAAGAGGCCTAATGCAAAGTCATAAGTTTAAAACTGTTCATATTTTATTTCCATGCACTTTAATATCCCCTCAAAATGCCTATGAGATGGCTTTGCAATAAAATGCCCAAGATCTGCTTTTCTAAGATCTGTAAACTTGCAAGTTAGTTTTTAAATGCTCTTTGGAGTGATGAGGTGTACGTTTTCAGTCAGGAAGTCCAGCCCCCAGTCCCGCTGTCTATCTGTCAGGGCGTCCAGCGACAGCAGCAGTTCTACATCACAGCTGTTCCCTGAGGAGAGAAATGCATAATTAAAAGCCACAAATGAATCTAAGCCTCCATAGTCTAACATGTATCCAGGTATCACTTTCTACAGTACCATTGTGCTGTTCATATTTTGTGGTTGATTTATTGATTTATGATAGTACAAAACACACTCCGCCATGAATGCTCTTAACAACACTTACCAAACAGGCTGTTTACTTGCTCATCGGGCACCAAAAATGGAGGACCTGAAAGACAATTACAAGCACAAATATATTTCATTTTCCCACTGACCATATGCAAACATTTTAAACTGTTAAATAAATGAATAAGTTCTTTTGTTTTAGCACCAGGTGTGTAGGACTTGTTATACATTGCCTGGCATTTTAGACACAAGGGCAGTTACCGTTATATAATTCAGGATTGTATAACAAAGTGTCCAAAAGGTATCTGCAGTCTTTGGCCATGAGAGAAAGGACGAGAGCAGCATACCTGTGGTATTGTGACAAAGAATGTAGTAAGACAACATGAAGCATATGTATGGTTTGATTCTAGAATGTAACCAAACTTTGCTATATCTAATAAATAACCTGATGTTAATTTCATGAAATTGTGTACATAAAATAGTTTTAAGAGTGATTAGGTGTTTTTCAAAATGATTAACATTATATTTTAAAATAAAACTCCTCAGCGATTTTGAGTTCTAAAAAAGAATATCAAATCTGAATAGAGGGTTCAATCTCATCTTACTTCTCTCTGTCTCTTGGGTTGATGGCTACTAGAGATCCTCTGTCCCAAATAGCCCCAAACTGACCCTCAATGGAACTGTGATATGAAAAAGAAAACTGTTAAATTTGTTAAACTAAAATCTGTTTATATGTCTGTGGAAAGATTTTTAGGTGCAACAATGAAAAAGAAATAGTAATAATGGAAGAAACGTAGTGTACATACGACAACAGCAAAGACAATAGAAACAACAAGTAATTGCAAACATTAGGTTTACAAAGTGCAATGTGTAAAAAATAAATAAAAAAAGTACATAAGTGGAATGTATGAAGTGCAACAATAAAAGGTGGACCATAGTTCATGGCTTATGGCAACAGTTGCCTTAGGGACTTCATACCTCCACCCAGAGGTTATTGTACAAGTAAATATTTAGCCACCTCTGCAAGTAATTTAATATCTTTAAAAGGGAATTTAAAAAATAGTTTACTAACCTGGAGAAGTTGTAAAGGTCACACTGATATAGGGAGATATTTCTCTCTGAGCTCTGTGGAACATAGACAATGTGGATTAACAAATTTGTGCATATGTGTGTAAAAAAAGCATGTGGAAATACAAGTGCTATTTTTT